>NW_019100482.1:510888-696860 GCF_001856785.1 Myzus persicae
CCCCCCACATAACTATATTCTATAATATTCTATATTCAATTTCAAAAATACACAAAATGAACGAGTCAGACTGAAAAATACATACTTGTAGAAAAGTGTAGGTACTGATCCGTTCTATACATTTGTTTGACGATCGGTTACATATTTAGCATATACTCCCATTTATTAGCTCACAGCTTGAGATTCCACCTTGACCGTATTATTTTTAATACATTTAACCGACACTGTTAAATTGTCACCTATACTTTATTTTAATCTAAAAATAAGTTAAAATTGACATTGGTCTGTCAAGAACACCGAGGTGATAAATTACATAGACATTAATTACGATTCTTAGCAGTTATAGAAATTTATTATAAAGCGTTTGTATACTTTAATAAAAATTAGTAAAATTGCATGATTTAAGTCAAGCTTTATATAGATAGTTAACAGTTATTGATGAGATTTTGTATGATTAGTGTTAACTAAACTAAAAAAAAAATGAGTGATTATTATTGGGTGGTTTTACAGAAATTGTTTGTTCGTTTAAATAAAATATTATAATTATTGTTCTCACACTCGTGTATTTCACACATTTGCGGTAGAGCAATCTACGCAATCGTCAATTATGAACGAAAATATAAACACTTGAGCAATTAGTATTATAATATTTACATTTTTTTTTATGAAAAAAGTATAACACTTAAATGATTAAATATGATTCGACTGGTGGGCGAAAGTAGGTACTTTTTATAAGTATTCGTTACAACATACGTCAACACTATTAGGTGTACGAGAAAAATGTATTTATTTCGTATGCTACCTATAATATGTCTTTTGAATATGTATCTGTAATTTTGGCTATAACAATATTAGATCAGACTACAAGGTCGTGTAGTTCCTTGGTCTTAAATTCACAGGTAACGTGTAAGAGTTAGCCGATCCCAATTTGCTCAAATCATTTTGGTGATAATATTGATGCCTGCCAAATATTGAGCTAAGGAACACTTTATATCGCTGAATATTGACCTGGGGCTAAATTCAAGGATCCTAGATAAATCCTCTTTAATTCTTAACTACTACCTACGAGAAAAATTAATGGTATATAATGATATACGAACATTTTCTGACTCGTTGATTTCAAAATTTTTTTACTGTTAATTTATTTTTCATTTTCTTTTATTCGTTAATTGTATTGGTATCTTAAGGACGTTGTCACATAATAATTAGATCATTACACATTAAAATGTATTCCATTCAAACGTCGCCTTGAGTAATTTAGTAAAAGTTCTGCATTGTACATCTTATAATATCTTATCGACAAATAGTAAATACTATATTATATGATACGTACTCATAATGTAGTAATTTTAATATAATTAATAATTCATTTACTATTGAATTGTAATAAAATTGTATAGTAATTATAGCTAATGCAAATAAACGAATTAATATTACATACTATATTGTGTAAATCAATAGGCTAAAAAAGTACTCAAAAGTACTAAAATGATTGCTATCGGTTTTTCAACTACTGTGTTTTCTTACAGTAATATTGCGATTTCACGGTATCACTGAACCATAGTCTAAAACAATATTAAGTATTAACCATAGATTATCATAATATCTCTATTATAGAAGACTATTATAATAACATTTTTACGATACTATGAAAATTATTATTATTGGACTTGTGAAACTTTTCGATAATCGTAATGATTTGTTTTCACCATAAGTTTGTTTTTGAAAATACTTTTAAGACAAAATTGCACAAAAGTTTCATACAGTATAACTTCTTTCATCGATTGAAAAGTAGCACAGATGGTATATTATTTAGAATGATGTTATTTTAAATTACCTACTAGTAGTTTTCTAAAAAATTGTGAATAACTTTTTTTATATATATATTTATTCATACAATCTGTATAAATATATAATGCAATATCTGGCAACTGTAAATTGTGGTGTTATAAATAACGAGAGGCAAAACATGAAAATATTGTGATTTGTTAAAGAAAGTTTCAAAAGAATAAGTTCTGTGACAACACTTCAAAATTTCAAAGAAAAAAAAATATATAATAATTTATGTGTAGTACCAAAACAAGTTCCATAATACCGTCGGTAATCTAGGTTATAAACTATATGTACAGTATATTGTCCACTTCATGTATATTCATACTTATAATATTATTGAAAATATAACTTTTTATAAGAATTATATAAGTATTTAGTATAACTTGATTGGTAAATTACCTTATAGCCAACAAAATAGACTGGTCACTGGAGTGTTGTTGATGGCTCCACTGTGTAACTGACATATTCAGTTATTTACTCGAATGAGTTGATGGCTGTTGATAATAATAAAAAAAAGTTTAAAAAATCATCACCTCCGTATGTATACTTATACGCGTAATGTGTATGTTTTATAAAAATTCAATACAAATCGTAATACATAATTTATTTCATCTGTATTTGTGAACTATACTTTCTCATCGCACTCATATTTACGAAACAAGTACCTACATAGATAGCTTTGGTTAAAAGAAGTAAATATTTCTTAAATATTCTTTTAAGAAATTATTGGTTAGATTATTAAACATAATGTTAGTAATTTTTTTAGGTGGATAAAAAAAATTATGTATAGTTTTTTATATATTATAAATGTTTGAAATATCATTAGAAATAGAGGATGGCACATGTCTTTCCTCAGAATCATTTTTTGACTACCTACTATGATAACTTATCATTGCAGAATACGAATTTAAGACACAGAAGTCGACTATACAGCGGATAGAGTTTCTCGATTTTTCTTAACTCGACAACCTTCTGCAAAGGAGTAACTTAATATACTGAAATACATATGTTTAATATTTTTTTTTTACTTTAAATTTATATAACTTAATAAAGTGTTGAGCCATTTGCATGGGCAATCATACGTCCCGCTACAATGGATGTCCAGCATTCGAAGCACTTCTTAAACGTCGAAAATCAATTCAAACAAAACCACATAATTCGAATACAGTATTCACGTCCCCTCATCTCAAAACTCCCTCTCACATTCCCAAAGCTTCCTACGAATCCATCGTCATTCAAATAATATCCATTTACCTAATTGCCACACTAACGATAGGTCGTTTACTAAATTTATCTCAGAACTATCCGCATTGATCAACCCCTTCATTATGCTCCTTACAGCTGTTCTAAATAAACAGCTTATTCCATAGTCCAAACATTATTCATACCTCATTATCTAAATTAATACAATATTTTTGTAATCAACGTATATTATGTTATCTGCAACTTATTTATTTCGAGGGTCTTCCATCTATATTTATCTCTACACTATTTTACACTATCTTATATTTTATGTTCAATATTATTATTTTTTAATGTATTCTTTTATCTTATGTAACTATATACATCATATGTATTGAATAATTGTTGAGCTATAATAGTTGCACTGGAAACTATAAAAAAAAAATTTTTAAAAAAAGTGTTAAGTGGATAAAATATGAATAATAATATTTCCTTTGATCAATAATTAAACATTTATAAATCAGATTTAAATCCACTGAAATCCGCTTGAACTAGATAGTTTCTGATATATTTCTGTTTTAATTTTACTAAAATGGTAACACATAAAAAGTAAATTACTGCCAATGACCTTTGCAGTCAAGACCTTGCATTTATAATAGTAATACAAAAAGTAAATTAGAGAAAAAATTGATAAGTACTAAATAATTTATCTGTAACCTTTTTCATAGTGTGCTGAAAAGTACTGAGACTAGTAAGTATTGATTTTATATTTTATTAAGTCTTAAGAAGTCATCAAGACTTGGAAATCGATGTACAAAAGGTTAATATTTGTACATTACATTTGTACGCTAAGTGTCGATTTAAATTTTTTAAGCAGCTTATGAGCGTTCGTATTTTAGTCGAACCGTGACGGTAGGCAATGGTCCGTGAAGTATTATATTGTACCTACTAATGCACTGTCAACATAACAAATGGCACGCAGTGGCAGTGTAAAGCTTATTAAATGTTTAAGTAAAAATATAATATAAAATAATAAACACGTTTTAACTGCATTGCTATACGTACGCATTGGCATGTATTAAGAATTACTTTACTTATTCTGAAGTTCATGATGAATATTTCAAAAAGCGAAATTTTGTTCGATGAGCTATATAAACCATATTATTTAAAACCTTATTAAACATTTTATATTTTAGTATTTTCTAGTTGGTTGTTTCATGTTCTAAAACTGGCCTACACCTTTAAATATTTATTCACTTGAAGTTTACTGTAGGAGAAACTATTATAGGCAAACGTGTAAAAACAAAGTGATAAAAAAATCAAGTACCTTCCTAATTGAGCATTTTATGATGGCGTTGAGTACCGACTTACTCAAGTAAACTTCCAGGTCTATGAAATTAAAATTCCTAAATGGCCATTTTATTAGTTGTTTTCTAACTCAAGCCATTATTCTCGTAAAACAGTTATTTCGACGAGTTTTAAACTTCAAATACTTGGTAATTAGTAGGTTTATTTGGTTCACTTGTGTTTTGGCGCAACTTAAAAAACGCCCTACAATGCAGCTATTGTAACTGTAAATTAAAATCACTGTATATAGTTGTATATCTATATATACTTATTACTTATACTTAAAGAGGTTCCTATAATATCACATTCCACCATTATAATTTATTTGGCCTCTAGACCTAAAATACATCAACGTTTCTACGGAATTACTTTGAAAACTAAAAAATGGTTTTCCATTCTGTTTAATTTATTATAGTCTTATTTGTATTTTTGAATAAAAAATGACAAGTCAAAATTCAACAATTATTGACCAATCAAAATATGTATGCAATGTACATAGGATATATTATTATTATTGCATAGAATTATACATATAAATTGATTTAATGCAAATTTGTTTGGATATTTGTATGATATATTAAAGTTCATAATTTATAGTATTTGATTATAATGAAATGAGGTAAGTTAATTTTTTTTAGAGTCTTGCAATTGTAGGTAGTGAAATATTTAAATATTTAAATAGATAAAGACACTATAATGTACCTATGACTTGTGTACAATAATAAATCAAATATATACTCCATTATTGGAATCAATTGTTGCCCATATTATTTATATTTTATACTTCCATATTGAATACTTAAATTGTTAAAACAACAATCTTATTAAAACAAAAATGTTCAAGTAGGCAATAAATGCACGTACAGTGTACACTTTAATTCAAGTAATATTTTTACTGTTGGCAAAATATTATTCGACGAAAGTTTTTAGTGGATAACATTCACAGATATAGATAATAAACTAAATTTCCAACTATCATAACAAAGTAATGTCGGCAACTAATCATTCGGCCATCTTTAAAAAGGTCACGATCAATGTTATGTTATATTATGAAGAACCTAGTTATACCTATTTCATAAATTGAAATGTTCATTAAAACTTATCAACTTAGTTTTATTCTTGGCGCTTAACGCATTCTGGTTCGTCATAACAACTGGAATCGCAGCATTATTATTTATTATTGATAAATATTGTAGTTGTATTGTATTATTTGGCTATTTATACGTTTAGTACATTTAAATATCTACTGCAGTTTAAGACTTTCAATTATTTTTATTATGTAACAAGGCGCATAATAATATAAACATATAATAATATGACATTGTACTCTGTGCTATTAGTGTTTAGCTGCCCTTTTTTAAAAAATGGCGGACCGCCAGCTTCAAATTGCACCATAACCAATAGGAACTGTTAGCAATCTAGGTAGTTTATTATCTATATCGATGTTATACCATTTATAAGGTGGGCGGTATTTCAAATTTTGATATCAGTATCCGGTATTTATTTACTCCCGGTATCTACGGTATTACCGGCTGTACGGTATTTTTGGTAACAACGGTAATTATCAGATCACAGTACACCGGTATTTCAAAATACCGCGAATACCTCCAGCCATAGAATATATTTTACTGAATAGTCAGTAGTTTTGCATAATCTAGACAACAGACTACAGACATAATTTGTTTTACCATATAAGCCCAATTCGTGAATTACATAAAGCAAAATATTGTGGTCCGTAAATTCAATTAAAATGTAGGTAGATATTAGATAGCTTAGTAGCTTAATATTACAAATAAATTGAACGAATAATCGTCTTTATTTAAAACATTTAAACTAAGCTATTGATTGAATGATGAGTTTTGCATACGAGAATAAAAAATGTAGCTTATTAACACTTCATCTTGTGGGCATTTAACTTGAACAAAATAAGAAATAAATTAAGCTTGAGCAGCATAAAAAAAATGTGGGCAGTACTTAAAAAATGTATAACAGACGGAATAAATAAACTGAAATACTCATTTTATAATTTATTAGCTACCTATACCTATGTTATAATATCAGCCATAAAGCGGCCGCACATATTAACAAGTGTAGCCAAAACTGGGTACTTATACAATAATCAAAATTATTTTAAAAAGAAACTTGGAGCTTGGTGAGGTGCAGTCGTAAGCTCAATATGCGGCAACACTCTGAACGTTAGGTTAGGTTAGGTAGGACTCGGATGGGTGACCACCCGGGTGGGTTTTTAGCAACACATCCTTGCCTCACATACAAATACGTGTTTCACATCAACCGTTTTCCCCTGCAAACAAGCTAATAGCCAGTTGCCGGGCTAAAGGTCAATAAAAAAAAACTTTTGGACAAATGGTCAAGTATTCAATTTATGATTCATTAGTATAGTTACATACTTAAACGCTAAATCAATCAGTATCTAAAAAATATATACAGTTTAAGTATAAATTGTAAATACACATTATTGTATAAATTTTGTAAAATCATTAAATCATTTTTTTTTTTGTATTCAATTAACTGAGTCAATAAAAAACCCAATACCTAATATGTATTTACTCCTTGGGAGGTAAATACCTAAACGTTTTCTTCAAACTTTATCTTAACATTAGTAATAATCGCTATATAAAATAACTTTAAATCCTTAACACTCCAGAAATTAAGTTTATTTAAATTTTACTTCATAATAGAATCTATTATATTCATCTTTCAATTAATATATAATTACACATAATAATACTATAATACATATTAAAATGATATAATGTAGACAGGTATAGCATGTCAGGGTAATTCCTTTAACACATACCCACAATGTAATTAATAATAAACTGTTGTAGAATATATCGCTCCTTCATAAATAATGAACAAATTTAGTGTATCACCCTTGTGTAATTAAAATACACTGCAGTACATTAATTATTATAACATAGAATTTTTGATATAATATGCCCTCATTTATGTCAAATCAAATAAGTTAATGATTTTTTAAAGATGATTAATGTCTGTATAAATCTGAGTGAGCATAAGAATGTTAAGGCTCTAACTGAAAGTAAAACTTTTAAACTTTAATTATTTATAAAATTACTTAAATTGCAAGAGATTAATTAAAGTTTTAAAAAAGATGAATTTTTTTGTTCACTCTTGTGATTACGCTCTAATAATACTAATGGAAAATATCCATAGGTAGGTAATACATATAAATTATCATTTATTATAAAATCGATGGAATTGTCGGTACTATAGTTAGCCATTTCCGAATAGATAAAGCTGAATATTGTTGTCTTTAATAGATTGAAATTAATTTATATTTTAATGTGCATTTAGGTACAAACATTCTTTATTTTATTGATTTTTGTTTCACTTTGACAGCTTGCCCATTAGTGCAATTTACATGCATACTTTTTATAGCATACATCCAATTTAAAATGTACCACGTTTTAGTAATTTGTGTATAGATATCTGTTGTATATATTTAAAAATGTAATTAAAAAAAACATATTGGATCCATTCATTCAAATACACAAACACGGGGGTTTGAATTTGAAATATTTCATTTGAAATTTTTCAATTAAAACATTTCAAAATTGAAAACTTCACTCTTCTTGAAATATTTCGATGAAATTATGAAAAAATTTTTTTTACTTCTTTTAAACGAGTTTGGTTAAGATGATTGAAATAATATACTGATTACACACAGAAAACATTGATAGTGGATACGTACTTATCAGCTATCAACCAAGGTTTAAAAATTACTATAATATGTTAATGGTTATAAATTAGGTTTGTTAAAAAATATCATACCTATTCTATAAGAGTATTAAAATATGTCATGATGTTAGGTTGGTTTATGAGTTTGTAACGTATGAGTTAGAATGTTAGTTAAGTTAAAATGTTTAGATTTGTTAGGTGTATTATAAATTATACTATTATCATATTTTTTTACCAAAATTATATGATACATATTTTTTTTGTTTCATACAATAAAACAACTTTTTAAAAATGTTCACATACAAGTTGATGACTATAAACTTTTAGGTAAGTATACATATAATAAATGTATTCTTTATTTTTCATAGAATCAAATATTTCAAGAAAATAAATTTCATGAAATTTTAAAACCCTACATATACATTCTATAAAACTAATTTATGTCTCATGAAGATATCCAATACCTAGGTTATTAATAATAATTATTAACTATGACAATATTTCTCATTAATACAATTCAAAACAATTTAACCAGAACTTGAGTTCGTTATTTTGAAGTGACTAATGTCAGTGGACACTCTTTTTTTTTATTATCTCATCAGTCATCAGCCTTTATACATTATTCAAAGGGCTTGCATTGATTACAGGTATTGCATTTCATACACTATACAGATTGTGAGATTTACGCCATAAAAAAATCAACCAACCACAAGCGTCTAGAACTATCATAATATTATTATTATTATTCGTACAAAATAAAATGTGTGCATCTGAAGTTCTAACGTAATTTAAAAGAGTGAAAGAGTGAACGTTAAATTACTAAAAGCATGGCTAGCTTTAAGCCTGTAAATGAAATAACTTTAGCATTTAAACTATTTATGATTTGTAGGCCATCTATTTGGATATTAAAAATATAGCAGTCTGCAGATTGCACATTTTTCAGAAAGTCCATTGTTTTACATTTAACATATTTTAAAATATTTAAAACACTGCATAATGGTTTACTTTACGAAGACTTAACGGGGAAAACTTACATTAAAAAAAACTACGAATGTAAAGTAAAATGACAACCTTTTAATTTTAGTCACGTGGATACTTTTGATTTAGTAAAAATAAAAAGTTCCATGTACAGTATATAAGTAGTTATTTTGTTGTATAAAACATTTTGACTTTAAACCTTTTGAACTTTTTACGTTATTTTTCTTTGAATAATATAATAAAAAAAAGAAGAAAAATGGTGTAACAAACACCTCTATAAATAATTATGAAGTCAACAAAATATGTAATATTGCATTCAATATTCGTAGGTTCCATGTGAATATTTTGATGTACTTATGTAGTATATTGAGGGGGAGTTTGTTTGTGGAATAAACATTTTTTTTTAACATACAACAATACTGACTTAACATAAATATGATCAGTGGACCAGCCTAATAGATAATTTAGATGCCTATAAAAAATTTATTTTATTGTTTCCATTGTTTTAAAGCTACAACACAATAGAAAAAAAATCTCCTTCAAAATATTATAAAGACACCCTCTATCTTATAAGTTATAAGATAAAACTATATATAGTCATAATGTCATATCTAATTCTAAGTTGTAAGCAATAAGCGTACATTTTTTTTTCATATTTCTCTTTGTTGCTCAATATATCGCTTGAATACAGAGTACCAATCTTAAAATTTAATAAATGAAAATTAATGTTTGTTTGTCTGTCCTCTGTTCACTCAAAAACTACTCAACCGTTTTCAATAAAAGTTATATTAGTATTCAATAGATTCGTTGACACTCGGAGAGGGCTTGTACGTAAAATATGTCACTATAGGATGGCTCACACATGGATTTGGTTTCGGCTTATAAAAATAGAATATTTTTTTGTTAGGTTAGGTTATGGCATTGGATTGCCATTGGTTACAGATAATTAAATAGTAATGATCGGATACAATATTTTCTGAATTGTATATTATGTCATTTACGCTAATAAATCTATTCCATATAAAAAATAAAATCGAGTAACAAGATCATAATCATGTATAAGAGGCAAAAGTGTAGGGTTAAGCCGTTGAGGTAACCTATAGCCTATACTAAAAAATACTCTACCGATTTCGACAAAAAACGATTGAGAATATTTCAACTGGAGCAAAATGGTAACAATAGATAGTCGGGTTATAATATAATCTAAACAACACACATGCGATTCCACAGCTTTTGAGTAGTTTTGACCAAATGGCACCGAATTTCGCAAAAATATTACTTGGGATCCGGGACGGGTCATAAGGCTATTAGAATAGAAGCCGTGGGTAATAGCTATTACACATAAAAGGCAAAGTATAATGCTGAGGGTTATCATTTTTATAGCAAAAAATATTAATATAATGCTTATATTATGCTCTAAAAAAATCTATAAATATTTTTCCAATATTCTCTTAAAAATTAGAAAAAAATGGAAAAATATTCAATGAACATAAAAATATTAACAATGTTGAAAATAACTGTCTTAATTAAAATTCCAAATTGATAGTATGTACTATATTTTCGCTTCAAAAATATTGAATGCACAATTATTAATGTGATCAACTTAAACCAATTTTTTGAACAAAATACAGTTAAAAATATCTTAATTAATGAACAGTTTTAAAAATGTATTACATTTGTGCCTTAATATAAATTAAAATTATTAATAATAATTGAAAATCCAAATAAGTTAGTATTTTTTTTTCTCGCAGTTTAAAAAATATCCCAAGATTTATTGTGTTAAACACTGAACCCGAATAGGTATTGATCCCAAATCACTGAAATATTTTCATATTCCTATATGCAACAATAAAAAATGTATTTTGTAAATTCTGCAGTGTTTAATGAATTATCTTAATTTTCACATCAAACCCAATAAAAGACATTAGATACCTACTAGATAGATAATATTATTACATGCAAAAACATAAAAATCCGGACTTCGCATATTATATCACTATCCGCCGCAGGTGGATTGTTCATTTCGGATCATGAACCTCACCTAACCTTTATTTAGCCTGGGGCAACGCAGGTTAATACAGATAGTGTATTGTATAAGAATATTGTAGTTTCATCTATGGTTATTGGTAAACAGCAATTCTAAGCCACAGTGTAAAATATTGAAATAGTACAGAGAAATAGAAAAAGAGTAAGCACCTATAGTTTATAGTGATTATATTATGGTATTCATTACTTGTTAAACTAATATCGTTTTTTTTTTCAAACAATAAGACAATACAAGGAAACCTTTAATGTGCATAAGACATAGTATTAAATACGATTTGTTTGCGGGTGCAGATATAGCGCCATGATTAGTGTTCTTAATGTAACTGAATGTTTATTAAATTTATTTATGTTTTTTTGTGTATTAGGAAAGGTTATTGGTTATAGTTGTATTATATATTATCACAGTTATTGATCATAGTTGATTTTAAAATCGTATTGATGCCGACGATAATATAATTGTTTCCCCGTGTCCTCAGTATTGTACATAAAATACATCTGCATTCGAGTTTTGTTGTAGATCGATAACTATGGTTTTGAGGAGGTTACCTGCAGTTGAAACACGTGTGCGAAATGTAATAAAGTATAGCGAAATGTTAAAAAGTCGTTGCAAAAGTTAAGTAGGTAATCATTAAGTCGGACGCAATTGACGAATAAAGTATCTAGGTACCTACCTGCATTAAAAAGTTTATAAAAAATATTGCTTTTTATTTTCTACCGCGATAGACGTAACGATGTTTATACAATTTTAAGTTATGTTTGCACTTTGCATCTCGATAGTACGCATACCTGTGTTGTATACCATTATGATATGCGTGCAATATAACCTACATAAATAGCGAATGGAACGTCAACATTTTAATTGGCATTGCTCACCCATCCAACATACACAACATGCGAGTTGCAGATCGTGGGCCGTGGCCTATAAAGTTTATACGAATATTTCGTACACGATATGTCTGGCGAACGACGCAGTAAAAATCGAACTGAAAATCTCCTCCCTCGACTCTTGTTGCATACCGTCGTCCATTCGATCGACTTTTACGGCTTTACATTTTCTGCAGTTCTCGCCTTCGGGCCCGGATAATACTCAAACTACGTTTAACGGCGAAGCTAACGGTTTGTTTGTATTTGGCAAGTATATGAGTATAATATTATAAAATGACAGCCAATGCTGCAGATCTGTTATGGTTCTGCGCGTATATAATAATAATAATAATAATAATAATAATAATAATAATATATGGAGTCTGCGCTGCTGAGAAAACCGAGGTCTCATAATTGCCGCCACGCTTATTAATATGTTGTTGTTTGTATTGAATATATAATATAAAAGTGGGAGAGAAAGCGAAGAAAACGCGATATTAGATAAACTTCCCGGAAAACTTGACAAATTGTTTCGATATTATTCGCATAATTAAAATTATCACTATGAACTGTATGAAATTTTATTAAAAGTATTGTGTTGACACTATTTAACCGCGTGACTATAATTTAGTACTGCAAGGTGATTCATTTAATGGTTAAAAACTTATTTTCTCTAAAAGATTTTCCAATTTCGCCAGTGCAATTTCAGAGAAAATAACCGTTTAGTGTTTACCTATATCATAAACTCATCTTGTATATTTACTTAAAACAATTAAATACTCATCCAACTTATAGGTCTAACTGCATTTCATTAAATATATATTATTTAGATAAATTATTTTTGAAGCTTTATACTTACACAAAATGTACTGCACTTGTTTAAAATATATATTACATAGTATACATATTTTTAATGAAAAACGGGACATATAAATTGGGTATCTCGATTTTTACAATACATTTGATGGATATTTTTAATTAAATGGAAAATACATTATTACCTAGCTGAAATAATAAGATTGTAACCTGTAGTAAAAAATGTATGCTCTAAGATTCAATATTTAGATTATTTCCAATTTGTATTATTAATATAATTAAATTTGCTATTAACCTCGAAAATTCTAGATTCTGGTAACTTAATAATCACAAACTGAAATTTCGTGATTTTATGAATTAATTTAAGGTTACAGTGTTAATTAAATTTATGTCAATTATGGAAGCTGTGTAAAATTTTAGTATAAAAATAAGAGTCTAAGAACTATTTTCAATTCATTTATAATTGCATTACTATATGTATTTAATATTGTGCTTAAAGTTTAAATAGTAAATGTAGAGTCTTGTTAAGTATTTGAATATCTACTTGTATTTAAATACTATTTATCTTTGTATTTTATTCCAGAATACTGAATACTTTTTTTCGCTGTATTGCAAATACCAATATTTTTGTTCTGTAGTTTACTATTTTAAAAATTGCTCTTAAAACAGTATTTTATAATGCTCCTAAAAATTTCATCAAACACACAGATGATACAACACCTAAGTTAAACTAATTAAACCTACCTGGTTGAAGTTAAACTTGACAATATAATAGATATGTCACATCTGAAATTCTTGAACCAAATAAGGAATATATTTATTAAATATTTAATAATATTAATCTAAAAAATGTATTTAAAACTAATAATTTTAAGACATTTATGACAGACGTACCTACGTGTATTCATAGTTCATAAGGTGGCCATTAAAATATAAAATACATTTTTCAAGTTGTATTGAACTGAGAAATAACATAAATATACTTGAAATATATATTAAAATTTTCTAAATATAATATAGTTTTAAAAATATTTTGGCTCTTTTAAGATATTTATGAACATTTTAAATGTACTACTGTTTTTAGTATTATTTATTTCTATAAATGTTCTGTAAAAGGTTTATGCTAGGTCAAACAGCCTGACAAATTAATACAAGGTTACTCAAACGTTGTTCATGTTAGAGTTTAAAAAAATAGTGGAGCGTAACTACCATATTCATTTTTTTTATAAGCGTTTGAAGTCAGAATTATGACGAAATTAGATATTCACACGTAAAATAACGATTTCTCTTCAAACGATTTTTGTTATTTGTCGTTACACGAATATATGATTTGTAGGAACTCGAAATTTTTTGCCATTACAATATTCCTTTATTTACTTTACACGTTTTTCAAAATATTTCAATTATATTTAAGCTATTTATTCCTCAAACTTATTCAGTGTTCACACTCGTCTATGACACGTCGGTATTGATTATATAAGTTAACAATAAATAGTAATATTTTATGAAATATTAATAATAATTATAATGTGATAAAAATGATTTATGTTCGGAACAAATCAGTTCGACTAATGAAATTAGCATCGTATATAACTAATAGCAATACAAATAAATTAATAAATTATAAAATGTCCTTAAACGTAGAGAGACTGATACAACGCCTACGACTCTTATCATAGAATTCAAATTTTACACTTAAGCACATTGCAGGTGGCCTATTCAATGACGAAGCACACTCGACTCAAACTATACAGCAGCCAGCGACTTCCCAGGATTGTATTGTTATTATAATTATTATTATTATTGGTATTTATTACACTTTGACAACTTGGGTTGGCTCCGATATAGGTACGCGTCGAGTTCAAATACAAAAGAGAGCATTTTTTAGTTAAGCATATTTGTTAAAATAATTTCATTTCCTTACATATACGTGACGCGTCTTCATTATGAGTACGTATTGTGTAGGTATATATTGCGGTTAAAGTGTACCTATATATGCTACACGTGTACGTTTCATTGTTTCAAAAGTTAATACCTTCGACTGCGGCTTACAGTTGAAACGACAAATAATCGCGTTCGTACCTGCTGTGCGATACATACGTATTAAAAATAAAATATTATTTCAAACGTCTTTGATTCGATTCTTGTGGTTTATAGACTTATGTATGTATATGCAGTATAATCTGTTCGGTAGTAACACGAGTCCGTAACAATGCTATATGTTAATATAACATTTGTAACAAATTAGACGAACAATTTAGATCGACAGACAATAATATCTGCATAATAATATTCATTAAGATGATTTTTGTAGATAAACTAATGCCGTTCTTAAATGCGGGCTTGGGACATTGTAAAATATGGAATACAGTTATAATATTAGTGAATATCCATTTGTATTTTGAATCAATAATAAGTAATAACAGTACAACTGTGTTGTCGTGGTTTTATTGGTCACATTCGTACGTTTGTATTTTACACACGAAATAATAATACACAATAGGGTGCAATATATTGTAGTTTATATTTATATTGCATAAGTCGTTAATTGGATTTTGGAAGAATAAAAGCGTATGGGGTGAAGTGTGGGGAAACTGTGACTTTGAAAAGTTAAACTTTGAAGCACTATTACATCCTTGAGTAAATTAAACTTGAATGTATAGGGACCATCGCAATTCTCAAAAATAATAATCAAAATTGGTCAAGATATTGTTTGGATAGTTACCTATTAAAATACATATTTTTAGTTTTATTCGCCCCGTGGAAAGGTACAATGGACGAGTTCATAATTGGTAATTGAAAAATATTTTAAACATGACTATTTTTTAACGAAATAAGAAGTGACTGCAAATTAGAAAACTTAAATATTATATTTAGAGAGTAAAAATATTTCAAATGGTTAACCATACGTATAATAGGTCTACAGACCTAGCTAATGTCTTATACTCACTCAGTATTTCACACTTTTGGTTCAACTAGGAATCGCGCAATAAGTAACAGAGCCAAAAACCGTATATATTTAAAATTTTAGACGTTAAGTACACATTAAACAATTTGCTACATACCTCCTTCATATTTTGGACCAAGTGGTTGTTCGTATTTATACCCAATGCGATCCGGAAGGAGTCGTTTGGAGATAATTCCCACTGCATGAACCGATTTTTAATGGACTGATATGAATGAAGTTTTCAAATTTATACTTCAAAGATCCTAGATACTTATGAGTTTATGACCTACGTTCAAACGAACGCGATATGGCACCGTTTAAGTACATAGATTTATGGTTATAAAACAATATAGTTAGTAGGTACACCATCACCGGAATAATCCTGTTTTCGAAGGTGGTATTGAAAATCACGACAAGAGTAGCAGAATACGAGTTGAAGGATTTACTTTATTCATATATTGTTATGATGGCGACATTCGCCGACATTTACAATCACTATTTGTCCACAGTAAAGTACTTATTATAGTACTTACACCTATAGTGAATCGATTTAAAATGAAAAGTTAAAAATGTAGAGTTGACTGTTGTCAACCTTACGATCCCAACTCGACTACGGATACGCCCGTTGCTCGTGCACGACATTCCTGCTGTGTTCTGTCAACCGTAGCTAACCAACTGAATGCGACATAAAAGACGATTCTGTAGACTGTAAATCGTTTCAGTTGTACTAAACACAATGACTCGTTTTACTCCACATTTTGTTATAGATTTTCTGTTCATTGCATTATGAACATAAATCGGTTTAATCAGTGCATCGTCTGCGTATTCGGTATTAGGTAACGATGCTATCCATATAAGCAGAAAATACAATAGTATACGGTTGACCATAGGCACCATGAACATGGGTGCCCGGGGGATTGGGTACCCATTGAAATTATTATGGGGTACTGGGCACCCACTTGACTAGGTATTGGAAATTAATAACGTGTACTTATATCCAAATTTCAGCAAACGAGTATTAAAATAAAATTCAAACTATGAAAATGTATTTAAATTGGGAAATGCGCTTGTGGGTATGTTAAATAAGAGTTAAATAAACTTCTACAAATTATTTTGGCTGTTACAGTATCGCTTGTACTGCGCAAAGATCTTTTTTCAGAACTGCCAGGATTAAAAACATTTTTAAGGTCCTCATAATGATCCAAAATCGTCTTAACGATATTGCTATATTGCATGTCTATCGTAATGATATCGAGCAAATAGCTAAATCATTTATAAATTCAACTATAATTTGTCAAAACATCTTGTTTTTGTATACAGTCAAATTAAATTAATTTTATTTGTTTGTTTTACTTAATATTATTATTTATGAATAAGATATCAATTTGGTAAACATATTTTATTTAAAAAAAAGTCAATTCAATGCATTTTTTAAATTTTACGGGGCATTGTATTGACCAGGGGCTAAGCTCCCTCCCCCAAATTGTGCATTTATGCCTATCATACCATGGTACTCATTAAGTTTTTTAAAACCCGGCGTCTATGTGGTTGACTAATCAGTTATTATTGGCTATTTATTTGAAATTATTGTTCTTTATAATTCGAATATATAATAATTATTATTGTTGCTTTCGATGAACCTACAACGTAATGAACTTGTTTATTAAAATTCGTCTCTAAATAAATGTAATATGACGTATACTAGTTAGTAATCAAATTATACTTGTCAACATTAAAATAAAAAAGCTCTCTTCTAGAAATTAAATTATACGTTCCCACTCGGTTAGTCGGGTCACATTAAAATAAGTAATTGTAACCACGTGGCCGAACTCACTTTCATTAATATGATACTTTAAAATAAATTGTATTTCATTATAATATTTTTGTAACTACCTATACAATAATACATGATTTATTATTTATTATTTATTATTTAATACATGATGGTTATACACTTAAATTTATTACGCTAAATGTTCATTATGTAGATGGACATACACCTGTATGTTGTGCAGATTTAAAATCCTTATTAATTAAATAAATAGTCAGACATTCAGGTAGATAGGATTCAATTCGTTTTACAGATGTTAACATCTGGAATAGTATTCCTAATTATTCCGATGCACACAAATTGCCTCCCAAATCTAAATAGTTAGGTTGGTATATAAATTAAATAGAAAAAGTAGAAAAGGAACATAAAAAGATAATTCAATTTCACTTTATACATTTAATCGATCACTTAATTTTCTTTGGTCAAATTTGAATTTAAAGTAGAAGATATAAATATTATATTATTATTGTATTATTTTTTAGATGAAAAAATATAATTATTTTTTTAATTGCTAAAAACTAGAAAAAAAAATGTGTTATATTATCGGTACGTTCAATCGAATACCATAGGTATTAGTTTAAAGTTTAAACATTTTATTATTAACCATTTATTATGAATAGAAAATACTATGGTATTTGTAGTAAATAATTATATTTATAGTTATTTTATTTTATATTCAAGTGGGTTTTCCTTTTGTACCTATAATATAAGCTTGTCAATTTTTGCACAACATGACAACGATACCATTGTCCATTTTGAAGATACCTTCAAGTGATAGGTACAAATATATTTTAATTCAATCATAAATTGGTTATCGTTCATATCAACTCATTTAATCATTGCTTGTTGAATACATAATCGATAAAATATTTTATTGAATCGGATTATACGCAAATCACTAGGATAATTTGTATAGTATAAGAACATCTTACCTATATAGTTTCAGCTAAGAAAAAACTTATTTAAAAAAGATTGAAAATTGAAATGCACGAATGTCATAATTTTAATCGAAATACTTAATTGTTAGTTACTTAGCACCTACCAATGTTATACAGAATAAAGTATGTTTTAAGTTCTAAATTTTTGTTTTTATTTTAGAAATGGGGTGGACAATTTTTAATGTATTTGAGTTGCTCAAATTAGCATGTAAGATAAAAGCTAAAAACAATATTCTTGTCAAAATAAATACCTGAACCAGTATTGATCAAAAGTAAAAAAAATCAAAAAAACTAAAATTCTTGTTTACAATTAATAATATTATTAATATACATTTACACACCTTGAAGTCTGAAATTATTTAAACTCAAATATAAAAGAAAACTATTAAGTACGTGCATATTTTGAGCATATAGGTAATATTCGGTAGCTAATGTCCAAAAATAATTTCGAATTAAGTTTAAGTAATCAAGGTTCAAGACAGCGTCTTTGGTATTTTCGTGCGAATAGACAATCGATTCAACAGAAGTCAATATTTTACCAAAATTTCACCACTATTACTACGTTTATTAATTTTAGCATCCGCTTTAATATAATAATTTATGACTATTGCGACTTGAGACGAATAAGTTAACTTAACTAATAAGCAAGATAAAATATAATAAGTAAACAATAACAGTAAACCTTCAAACAACTATAACAAGTCTATATATAGTACATTATAAAGGCAAATTAGATACCTATCGTTGGTATAACATGTACATGTATGTTGGTATTGCATGTTAGGTACAGGCTCGGAGCACATTGCATATGATTTCAAAAGATAATATAATTCTACATGTTGAATAAAACATTATGTAGATTCATTAATAAAATAAAATGTTTGAACATTTAAAACTAATACTCCCGAATCATGAGTAAAAAAAGAATTTGATTTAATATTATATAGAAAACTACAGAGTTCAAGTACCAAAAGAAGAGATCAAACAAATTTATTACCTACCGATTGAAAATTTTGAAGGTTTCTACTATAGAAAAGAAAATTAATCTTGGGGAGACATGCATGACAAAAGCCGTACCACTTTTAGTTATACAGTTTAAAGGACCCTATAAAGAAAAGATAAGTAGAAGAGTGGAAGACATAGAATTTCAAATTTAAAAGAAAATTGTGACCCACAAATTTACAACATAAAAAATATAACTCAAGTTATAACACTTTACCTAATATATTTTAACGCTGAGGACATAAGGTACATAGACGTGATGTGCTTCTAATTGTTATTAAAGTTGAATAATAAAATTAAATGTTAAAAGTTGATACAAGATTTTGTACCAAATTAGTATTAAAATGGAAATTAATTAATTCATAAAATCGAGAAGAAAATTATAATAACACGATGCCCGGTGTAGGAGTTTCCACCTTATATATATATATATGTATTTAGCTAAGTCTGGAAACACCACAAACAAATTATAAGCGACGAAGATACGCTGTCTATAAAATATATCCTAACTTAAACAATAAAGTATATACTTCAACATTTTACGCATCTCGTTATTATTATTGAATTAATATTACAATTTATTTACTATTTACTAAGTACATTGAATTTATTTTTAACGAAAGAAAAGGCTATAATTGGAACTTTTAAAGCTTTTTATAAACAACCAGAAAAAAAGTTAACACAAAAAGGAACATCACTGTAAAACCAATACACTCAATGATTCTCTTAAAAAGTTATAGGTTCCTACATAAATAAATAAAACGATATCTTGAGTAATAAATGTTAAATCGCAGAGCATCGAATTCAAGAATAGATATATATAGTGTAGTTGGGGTTTGTAATTTGTGGGTACATACTACATAGTATATCATTTATATCGTTTTGTAGACATTTTGAATTATTGAATTCTAATTAAAAAATAATCTGCGTTTCAGGAAAACATTTAAAATGATTAATGTTGACATTTCATTTCAAGAAATAAACCAAAAAAATGTATATTTGTCAGCTATCATTAGTATAGTTTTTAGAAACTTTAAAAATTAGAAATATCTATTTCAAAGTTAAATGATGTAAAAATAATAATGTATACTATTTAAATTAATGTGGTTCGAATATTACAAAAAAATTATTTTTGTTTTCCTATTATATTTTTTCTGAATGTTGAAATACAAAAATATTAGACTAATAACATAGCTAAAATATATTTTCTTGCATCAAGAAATAATGTGAATTTTAATCATTTATTGAATTTTTTTATATTTGTGGAACACATTTTTACTTCTGAAGTCCCAAAGCCGAAACTAGTAGTTTCAAATAATACTTATAATAATAATGTTTATATAATTGTTAAGTTATCATAGTTATATTATACTATAGGATTTAAAATAAAAATTTTTAAAAAATTATGTTTTTGGCATTTGTGAATTTTTTTTAATCATGGATATCATACTATTGTATTAAATACATTCGAAACACATCGATCATGAACTAATGTGCACTAACTTAATTAGATTTTTTAAAAGTTTCTAGCTATTAGTTACCTACCTAAGATATTATATCTTTGTTGTATCCTGAAAACGTAATACTGGCTATCTGAGTCTTATTACTATTTCAATTAAATATACAATATGTATTAAGTTAATAGTATGAGAAATCGTGTTTACTTTATAAATAGTTAAGTTATGCTCGGTACGTTAATAGTTAATACTATAGTTATTTTTGTGGTATGGACAAATGGTCCATATTTAAATATTAATAAGTTATCGTCAATTCAAGACTTATAAGATACTAAAAAAAAATTGTTGAACTTAATATGGAATGAATTTTTTTAAGAAAGTACAAAAAATAATTTACAATTAACAATATAAAATGTAAAAATTTTAAACTGACATACTATTTTGAGCATGTATTTTACTTTATTTGTCTGAATAATCATTCGAGCTAAAGGCTTATAAGAAAGATACATAGTATAAGATATCTTACGATCTACCTAACGAATAAAAATAATAAATTTTTCTATACTTAGGTACCTAAATTATTATTGTAGTTTTCCTCTGGAGTTTTTTTTTTTTTTGGCGAGGGATGGGAGTATTATATTACAAACAATGAGTATTGACAATATGTCATATCAAAATAATTAAGCTGAACAAATAAATATTAAGAAATTTACCAAACTATTTAAAGTGTTCAACAAAATGGAAGTTTTGTCATTGTGTATTAATATTCTCCAAATATTATAGATATTGTACTATACTATACAATACATTATATCTTCAAAATTTCCGGTTTTATAAATTGAGAATCTTCTATATTGTGCAAGATAAATTGCTTTTTATTTTTTGACAATGCCATTGGCTTTATAATAGCATTATTTTAGATTAAAATTTAATAAATAACTGATGTTGTAATTTATAAAGTGTTTAATGTTTAGTAAATTAAAACAAAACTCAATCAAATCTGTAATTTTCATATTTGAACAATATTGGTTCGCAAAGTTATTTATTATAATAATATTATTCTCACTAAATTTTTTAGTTTATTTATTGTGACTACTCCCTTATATGAAATAAAGGGTGTGCTTAAATTAAATTATTAATTGCTGCTTCTGTGTTAAATACTGCTTCAATATTATTACAATTTTTTGCATTTTTAAAATAATTATTACGTTTCGTTAATTTAATAGTATACCTTAATATTTTATTACCCCACAAAAACTTGTTTAATCATATTAATTTGGTGTGTAGCACTTAGTTAATACGTTTTAACATTAAACTATAGTTAATATTATACTGCAAACATATGTTTAATAAAAAGTATATATTATAGTGTTGCTTATTTTAAATGGGATTTATATTTTCCTAAGACCAAAGAAATCAAAATATATACTATGCCACGGCCATAGCGTACAGACTTTATTGGCATAAAATTATGTTATACGACCAGGCAGGTAACAGAAATACCTGACAAATTAAATAACTTTTGGTTCTAATCAATATTTAAACACTTTTGCTTATAAACATACGTAAATACGTAATGTATAGACGTTTGTGCTTCATGTAGAGTAAAACATTAATTAATTTTATTTCTGAATACCTAGGTGTTAAAGATGATAATTTTTAAATTCAATTCAATTTTTTTTTTTGAAAAATTCAAAATAGTCAATTTGTAAATCCAATGTTTGAGAGTTTATGATGGTAAATGTTTATTAAAGTCATCCTATAGTTTATTTTTTATAGATTTTTCAAATATGAATATTTTTTTGGAGTAAATTGATTTGAAACGTACTCAATTTGTTCAAAATATTCTATTTGAAAATTTCCTGAAGTAAATAAATCTTTTAAGTTATTTATTATCCTTATAGTTTTTATGTACTTTTTTTACACTGTTCAACACTATCTAGTGTGATTTTTTATTTTTATTTGGCAGGTATTCCTGTTACATCCTTTACCTATATATATATAGATTATAAGTATAACATATTATGCGGATTAAACACATATGTATTCGATTTATTATATTATTTTATATTCACCAACCCTCCCACTTCTTCCAATAAAATGAAAGACTCACAGCCGTCACTGCAAACACGTCACGTATCATTATAGAATTGGTATTTTACCTATTGTAAAAGTGATACGAGCGTATATAATGCGTAAATAAAGATGATTTTACTAATTAATGTTAAAAATTAAACAGACTACCTAGCATTTCGCTTCGACTAAACAAAATGTATATAAACATTTTATAAGGGTTCGATCGCTTCTCCGTGGCCATCAGGGCATTCTTACAGTGCTTTCTGAATTTATATTTAGTAGGTATATTTATATTATATATAAACAGTGGAGGTGTAACTGTGTAACAATATTGGTTTCCTTTCTATTAGCTCCCCGCACAAATTAAAGTGAGGAAAACTGGACGTAGCTCAATATTGACCCTATTGCACACCGTTCGCGTACATTAATTACACTATTACAGATAATGTGTAATGTATAACTATAGCGCGGGAAACAACGCACATTTTTCGTTAGTATATTATTTCGCATTGGTATTTGGTACAAACTATGTATACAATTCGAGTTATATTACAATACTATATGGTATTTATACATTATGGACGATGCTAACAAATAACATTTATTGGACAATGTTGTCGATACGAACCATTGAGTATTCTCTAATGTTCGTTTTTGAATTATCTACCGCCTTGTACACGCAGTTTTCGTCTATTGATATAGAATTAAAAATAAATATTTTGATTTTTTTTGTTTTTTGAAAAATAACAGTCAGAAAATTGGTTTAAATACAATAATGTTCTTAAGTTGAGTCTTGGTATTAAATATAAAATGTATAAATTATAATTATTCATTTATTATATAGCATGGTTTAATAAAATATATTGTATTATTTTTTTTCCATAAAAGAAAACTTTAGACTAAGAACATTGGACAGTACGACGATGGGGTACAATATTTTATAATACCCCTACCCTTCTTATTGTTTTATATTTTAGAGTTAAGTATCTTAATAGTTATTATATAAATGTATTTCCAAAATGTACTAATCAGTTAAAGTTTTATTAATCCATATAGGAACCATTCTTGTCATGTATTTAAATACTAATATTTTAACTTTAACTTTTAATTATGTGATCGATTCATGCTCCCTTATACTTACTCAAATTTGTACCACGATCAAAATAATAATAAATTTGTAATAAAAAAAAAAATGATCAATGGTTTCCACGGTGTTTGGTTGATAGTTTAGTGAAAAAGTTTATCCTGTGATCGATGAGTAAATATGATATGACATATATTGTTATCTGGTATTATAGTGCTTCGACATCGTCCAAATGTTAACAATACTCGTACGACATAGCTACCTATCTATGTATTAATAAAAGCGATGGTTGTGTGTGTGCATGTGTGTGTAAGGTTTGCACAGCCGTGTCTATCACACCGGTGCGTGGTTTTGAAATTAGGTACATACAGGTAGGTAATCTCATACCCGGGGATATGCACCTACGAGCTAATTTTCTAAAATTTGTATTTTAAATAGGAGCTCAAGCGGGGATTTGTTGGCTCGCGTGAAAAACTAATATTTTTTCGTTTGTCTAGAGGGTTGCCATTGGTTACAAAAAAATAAAATATTTGTAAGGTTAATTGTATACAATTTTTTAGACCTGTATTCGGCGAAAACCTCCCGAACGACAGTGTCAAAAATACAACAGAGTCATCGTAAGACAGCTGGTTGTAAATCCAATGGCATTTTATTCAATTAGTCGCAGCACGATAATATATATATATATGTATACAACAATATCATCATCCTTAGAATATTATTAGGTACCCAATATATTGATATATGCCGATTAATAGTGAATGTGCCGATACGGTTTAACCGCAGTTTAAATCGAGTTTACGTTTAAGCTCATATTTTAAGTGTGCACACGAAAATCAACAGCAGCTGCGTACGTTATATCTATAGAACACATAAATACTCACCCCGGAGACGAGGAGACGACAGCGGTGCGAGTATAGCCGTAGCAGTAGTAGTAGTAGTAGTAGTAGCGGAAGTAGTAGTAGTAGTAGTAGTAGTAGTAGTAGTAGTAGTAGTAAGTTGTAGTATTCTGCGAGCCCGCGGGGTGGTGTTCGTGGCGGGGGTTGGCGAGGGGGTGGTGAACGTGACGCGGCACCGATATAATAACAAGTTCGAAATATTATAAGGACGAACGTACGAGCGAGCGACGGAACGCGCGCGAAACAAATGCGATACGGGGGGCGGCGAGCGCGCGAACGCGGACGGCTGCGGCCAATTTACTGGAAATCCGAGGGGAGCAGCAGCGGCGGCGGCGGCAAAAAGCTCCACCCCCGCCGCCGCCACCGCCGCTCTGTCGCCGCCGGTCGTCGGCGGCGGCACGGCAGCTGGCTCAACAACCGTTACGTTGTGCCGGCCCGCCACCTCCGGCGCCGGCGGCGATGTGGCGACGACGGTCTCTGCGTACTCCTTTTCACCGTAATTGTACATACCACTACCTGGGTAGGTGACGGGGTGATCCGTTTAACTCAAGACGCGCTCGTCGTTGTTCGGCAAACACCGACGTTTCTTTTTTTTCTTTGATATTATGATCCTAATTTCGAGTCTAAACGACTACGTTTTCGGAATGAAATTGTATTTTTTCACCGGGTTTTCACTCATTTTATGGACAGCATATCATAATGTTCTGTTTAATTTCACATAATTCCGAAGCAGAACATTGTTCGGAGTTTTTCGGTCTACTATAGAAATCAAATCGCGAACAACATTAGTCATTATCATGTTATTATAGTTAAGCATGGGTATTTAAAGCTAAGATAAGTATGCAGGAGTAGTGTACCGCTTACCTTTTGTGTGGCACCTCTGCGCCCAAACACCACACTCGGCTTATCGAAGCAGCTTTAAATACATACGAATCGTAAGCGCTTATAATCCAAAATTCGTTTTTTAAACTCGCGGGGTATCGGAAAAGATATGATTCTACTCTGGGACGAGGCGTTAAAAATGCATGATATCGTCATTGAAATTTTATAATGGCAAAAAATAGTGAAAAATATTAGAAAAATATTGTTTTTCGACCACCGCAATTAATGATGTGAAAAAAAAGTTAGCGCCTAGTTTACGACGTAGGGCTTACGACATAAAGATCACCCGGTGTATACTGGCGCCGCCGTGTCTGTGTTATTTTACGCACTCGGCGTAATCGCATATCGTACGACGTAAGCGACGCGTACTTTCGTAGCATGCACCACACCGCGGTTCAGGGTCGAGGTACCTATATACCGCGGCCGAGTGGTAGTGTGGTTTGGTAAAACAGAGACGGTGGTCAGCGACTGCGCCCGACGTACCGGCTTGATGCAACGGTCGGCGGCCGCGGGGTGGTTGTAACCACGTATGTGTCGTCGCCGTCTGCATACCTATACATTATTCTATGTACCTATGTGTATAATATTTCGGATATTTACACTGTACGTACACTCGGCGGCTGTGACGTTGCCGTGAATTTTTTTACAGGGTAGCCGCGGAAATGTGCAGTCCAACGACGACACGGTTCTTGTCTCACACGTCATAATATTTCGTTACAAGCTACTGCAAAATAGATAATAATTAATACCGTATTCCCATAATATTGCATTAATGGGATTGCGATTGCGTTTGTCGAGGATAGTCGTTCGAAATTCGTTTTAGAGAATTTAAATAAAAAAATTATAAATTAATTAATAATTATTGCCGCCACAGTCTGCACGTCGGCCATATAATATTAATCATATTATTTATACTCGGAAGACGCGCACAAGTCATATTATTATTCACATATTATATCATTATCGACATAAATTGTCATATTATTAACAAAAAGATAGAATGTATTTATATATATATATATAGCCGACTTACCGGAGCATGATTATAACATATTGTGTGATAGACACTTTGGTTTTCATTGTAATGTATGGTCTCTCGTAATTTACTGATTATAATAAGGTAAATCGACTTTTTATTTTTCGGTGCATCTTAAGTACTTTTTTTCAATAACCAAATATTTTTTAATGTAATGGTAACGTTATTTAAATTTTCTAAACTGTTGTACCAAGAATGAGTCGAAAATCTAAATGCTCTATTTGTTCTTGTGTTCGATATATTTTTTAGATTTATTCAAATATATCCAATGGGAAAATGCGTAGAAAAGGTATTGTCAGTTCGTAGTGATTGATATGTTTGGTACATCTTATTCTTATAGAACCTATCTAATTTGTTTGTATATTCACGTCTCACACGTGTACAGTGTACCTATGTGATCTGAATCCCATTGTTGGCTGTTGCTAAACTTTCAAACAGTTTCATCTGGAAATTATCGATGGTCATTTAAAATATGTCGCCGTCTTATATTATTAAAGATGACGTGTAATGTGTGAAAAATTTCAGTTGCGATTAATTTTTGAAAATAATAGTCACGTCTAATCACTTTCGAGATATTTTAAATTTAAAAATTGATAATTTTATCATTACATTGTGTCGGTATTGTCAAAACGGTACAAATTATGTTATATTAAGCATAATGTATAATACATATTAATTTGTACATTAAGTCGGAGTACATAATACATGTTGTTACCAGTTGCAACACATACACGTCATTATGATTAAAACTATTAACTAGGTCAATAAAACATTAATTATGTAAAATGTAAGAAAATTTAGCATCAATTCTTAGCCAGTATACGTTTTAGTGAACCTTAACAAAATGTAGCAAAATATAGAAACTACACAAAACTAGGTTAAGCTATAATATATAAGAGATAGGAATATGAGCAAAACTTGGTTCTCCAGCAGTGAACGCTTGATGTGTTCACTGTAGTATATTATAACAGCAATAAAGTGGTACATTTTAATTGTATGTGCTTATATTGGCGTTCGTTTTAAACGACCGGCACATACGATAGTAGTAATATAATTGATTATAAATACTATATAGTACCTATGCAATATCATATAGATTCATGTCTGATACATGGTAATACTTATACCTATCGATTATCGTTTGTATAAGTTATATCACAAGTGAATTTTCAAACTAAAAATATCAATTTTTATAATGTTATTTGTAGATTCGCAGTCGCATACAGAATAATAGAATTTAAAAATCCGAAGACCGAAGATATCGAATTTAAACGATATCCTGCACTGAACCGCCACGAGTATACTGATAGTGTGCTGAATACTGATCATTGATCAATATTGGAATGCTGGGTGATCTAATACACTAAGTAATCACTAATCAGTCGCGGTATACAATATAATATCATCAAGATTTTAACGGTATTTAATCAGTGTAATATATTATGTAATTGGTAGGTACGCATATTATAGTAAATATAATACTGCAGAAACTAATTCCATCGATCATCATAACCTACACCATAGTCCCCAATAAATAAATCTAAATAACTGCATCGATACTTAATTTTACTATCAAACTTACTGAAATTGATGTTAAATGTCAATATACTTGTATCAAGCTCAAGGCGAGTTATGGATTTAATTATTTTTAACAATGCATTACAAAACAACAAAAGCATAAACGGTGACGTTTTCCATCAGTGTTGATAAACTATAAATTTATCCTCAAACACCATCTGTCACCCGTATCAACTGTGAATGCGATACATCGTTGCGGTCTTGTAAAACGCATTTCAGTCGTATACAATTATAATATTTTGTTTTTTTTTATAGATGTCAAAACTTCAGTTACAACATACTTTTGGTTGTCAACAAATATACCTACGGTCCAAATGCTCTTATCGGAATAGGAAAAGTAAACGGGTGCGTATAAATTAGAAGATCGATTCGTCAAGGGAATATAACACAACAACTATAAGGTGTCTAATATGGTTTAATCTTTTTATCAATTTAGTACATATCGATCAACCCTAAATAGATTTAGTTTTGAAGAATATTCCAGACTCTTCGCACATGGAATGAAGTACACACAACTGTTCAATGCATACAATATTATAGGCTTTTTTTTGTTAATGTGTATTTACTATTTAGACGTGGCTGAATCAACAAAGTTGTGTAAGTCACAGTTCTTAAAAATTGGTCGTCATCGTCGTTAAATATATCATAATAATTTTATTATTAGAATGCATTTTTAGAAAATATTATGAAAAAATGAAATTCAGCTAGATACTTGAAAACGAACTCTCGTCATTGATGTACCCAAATAGCCTACCCAAAACGCCGTGTACAAAGGATACCAGTGGTTAGTGATACGTAACCACTAACCATATATAATATTCTTATATTATTATTTTTTATCGAACTAAATAATGGCAACTATGATCATTAGCTGTTTTTTAGAGGCGAATGGTTGGTTGGAACACATATACATGCGTGTGGCAAGAATTTCGTTGCTAAAAATCCCTGATGGTCACCCATCCGGGAGCCAGCAACGACGGCCGGTATGTACGCAGGTACGCTCGCAGCGTTTCCGCAGATAAAAGTACTTACCTACTTGTTTTTTTCAATAAAAAAAAAATTAATTAGAACCAAAAGTTATTTAATTTGTCAGGTATTTCTGTTATCCGCCTGGTTTAACATAATTGTATGTCTGTTCAATCCAGTCTGCATGCTATAGCCATGGAATAGTATGCATTTTGATTTCTTTGGTCTTAGGAAAATGTAAATTCCATT
Organism: Myzus persicae; assembly: GCF_001856785.1. Lineage (NCBI taxonomy): Eukaryota > Metazoa > Arthropoda > Insecta > Hemiptera > Aphididae > Myzus > Myzus persicae. The sequence goes on from NW_019100482.1 coordinate 540,620, forward strand.
AAAAAAAAGAAAACATATTTCATTCGAGTCTGCAATAAAGTACCTACCACTATTTATGTCTTTTCTGTAATTGCTATCATATGTAGCACGTAACTAGATAATATTTATTGGGTAATTGATAAAAAATAAAGACACGACTACTATTGGTATACAATTTTTTTTAATTTTATTATTATTTTATACTATATGTATAAATTTTTTATTTTCAGTCCTCGATTCGTTTTTATTTTTTGTTCCCATGACAATTCTTTTCGTAGCGGTTTCGAAACGCTTTATGTAACGTTGCGCATTTCGGTTCTACGTGCCAAAGCAAAAACATGACGTATCCTAGTTTCCTACACAACACACTTTAACAATGTAGTAGGTAACGCTTTTCGTGGGCACTTTTTGGTGGAAACTTTTTCGTTACGGTTTTTTATTTTAATGTGGCAAAGTAAATAAGACATAAAATGTCAAAAAGTAAATTATAGAAGTAACACTTGAAAATCGAGACATATTTCAAATGCCTTAAAAAATACAAATTGTTGTTTACACGATAATAAGCTTGATACGTTTTTTTTAAATATAATACAATTTTAATTTAAAATAATTTTTTTAAATATTTATCTGCTTTTTACTAGATAAATTATGATTACCCTTTATTTATTAAATAGTCAATTTCAGAACAGTTTATTTTTATCTTTATCTTTACCTAGATGAAAAAACTACTTATCTGAACTCAACACTGATTGTTTCCTAATTTAACAAGTCTTACAAAAAGTATATAATATACTTTTAAATTTTCCTGAGTATGGTCTGTAATTTGGGTTATCCATGATAGACGATAGTCAAATATATAAGATGACAACAAAATATAAATACACTTCATAAAACATTAAACAAGTAAAAATTACAAAATGTCCTATGTTAGATTCACATTTATTATCATTTCATAACAATACAAATTAATTACAATAATACAATACTAAAAATCTTATGCAAGAGTTCGTGTTATACTAAGTATCTTATAGTTAACATGGCGGTAGTTAACATAACAATAAATTTCAAATAATTAAAAAGAAAACAAAGAAAACAAAAAAATAATATTATGACTATTTCACTACAAATGTACTTCTTATTTATTAATATTTATGGACAAAGACACTATGAGATAAACACAGATTATAATAAATTAATAACATCAAAAATAATAATTTTGATAACTATTGATAGGTATTGATAATCAGCAGATTACGGAGATTAAAAGAAATATAATATATTTAGGAATACAATTTCCTTCGTACGGAGTTGTTACTTGTTTAGATTTATAAAGTTATACCTACATATTAAGACTAATATCGGTACCTATTTAAAGGAGACTTAATTCACTAAAATCAATCCTAAGGAGTAAGGAGTGTAATAACTGTAGTGGTTCTAAACATTTTCATATTCGTATAATAAGATCTACCTAACTATACATTTTTAAAATATAATCTGTGATAATTCTTGTATTGTATTCGGTATTGTAATCATTAGTACCATAACTTGATTATTTAAAACGCCGATGACGATCCTTCACACATCATTTGAATTTCGCAAAAACTTAAAATCAGTTGACGTTGTCATATCGTTATATTGACTTGAAATTTAAATCATACTAATAACATATCTATCTATCTAATAAGTAATAGGTATTTATAAAATGGATCCTATTCCTTTTTTCACGGCATCACTTGAGAACGCTTTTACTTATTTCATTTATCTTTTTTTTAATTAAAAAGTACATAGCGGAGAAGGTTTTTAGGCATAAATTAAGTCCGATAAAGTTTCTGTAAGCGGTGGCGTTGAAATGACAGTGGTACCAGTGCACCACCTATCTAGCAAAAAAATTAACAAAATAATAATATGGTTGTTTTGTATTCAATTGCAATTATTATTTATTAGACATAACTTGGTAAAAATTGTATTACTAACTATAATTGTTCGAAAGTTGTCTGCTAAAAGTTAGAGGATATTGGATAATATAGTATATATAAATTAAATACAACTATATATAACTATTTAACCCTTTCATGATCCCACCTGCAGCAACATCTAAACTAAAAGTTACAAAAAATAATTATTTTTAAAAAAAATATTTTAAAGTCCGAAAAACGTTAATTTTGCTATGAATAAAAGTTATTTGTGAAAATTTCAATTTTGGGTGCAGGTATTGTATTTTTTTAATTGAAATCCAACAAAAGTTAATACTTTAGAGTTAAATAATACACTTACGGTACATACACACCTAGACGGAAATCAATTGAAAATATTGGGGGCTACTATTTTTTGAAAGAACCTAAATTGTGGGGGGCTTTGCCTCTTCACAATAACTGTTGGACTTTTGGGGGACTGAGCCCACCTGATTTTCGCCTTTGCTCGAGGGGTCTGTAATCTTCCTCAGGTAGACTGCCTATCTAATAATATACTATTCGCATAATCACAAGCTAGTCTGACGGGCAACGGCGGGCGGGTCAGTTATAAATTAAAATATAATATGGTTTACACTCAAAAATAAATATTTATTCAATCACAATTTTTTTGCGGACAAGGCCGGAGGGGACAGTCAGCTAGTACATACCTAATATTCTTAACAGATTTTCATTTCCTATAACATCCATCCATTTTTCTTCTTTGTTGGTTTTATAATTTGGGCCTGTCCATATTTTGTTATATACCTTTACGTCACACGGTATAACATTTTAATTCAATAATTATTGTCAATGATCAATAACTGTCGATATTTATAACGTGCAGATTAGGTTGCAATTACTCAACTACAATTGATTTAAAATCTTCATATAATCTACTCCAATAATAATTAATAATTATACTTATTACAAAGTATAATTCTTTTTTTATAAGCAATTAATATACCGACCTTATTTATTAGTTTAGAATCGATCAGTGTATACCTATATCTAATATTTACGAATGGTCGAAGTATCAGCTGTTATTTTTTTTTATATTTAAATCGGTCAGTGATTTCTTATTTTGTTTAATAATAATCGAATGGGAGATAAAACCGTGAATCCTAGAATTGCATAAAAATAATGTAACATATCCAATATGGGCATAAATAAATCAATATGTAATTCAAAGTATCGTCGTTCCCTACCGAACATCTCAAAGCGCTGTATTTAAACGACAATGCAGTTCACAGTCCCATCTCTTATCTCTGAGTATAAATTTAACGATGACGTTGTACGATCGCAAAATTATTTTATATATGTCACAGAAATGAATAATAATTGCTACAAATTCATAGTACCTATTTTATAAAGTCCTTTGAACTTCGATAGCTATGTTTCACCTTGAATGACTGGAGTATAATATTCAATATTGTACTTGTACCTACGTCAAGTGTTTGAAGTTCAAACTATATTATAAATGTATAACTGTTTATAGTTTTTGTTATATATATCACTATAGATTCCAAGGAGCGAAGCGAAGGAGTTGTGTGTTTAACAGGGTTGACGTGATTTTTTTTGTTTTGTTTTTACGGAAAACATTACAATTGTGAGTCGTAAAAACGTTAAAAAAGTTGTGGAAACTATGCGAAATATTGAACACGAATGGGTGGTTTTTTGATTTTTTCGCCAAAATATTGATAAGTTACGTAAATCGTTCAACAAACTATTTTACATTTTCAACAGGGTATAAGACAGAATATGTCGAATATTATCAGTTAAAAGTATAAAATATTTCAATAAAAAGATATACTCACCTAGTCACCTATTGTATAGTTCCACCTATAGACATTACTTGAATTAACGCAATGCGCATGTGCCAAAATATTCACCATTTTCATATCATTGTTAAATGCTATTGTTGTAAGATAGATGATGTTCGACGGAAACTATATTAATCCATCTGAAAGTAAAATATATATATATATAGGTTGATCTACTTTTAAGCCACAATCAATCTCCCTGTTTTCCGCCAGTGCAGTAATATATATTAATATTTTCCGTAAAAATATAAATTTCAGTTTTTGTCCTTTGATAACCCCCTACTATGAATACATGTGCAGTTATTGATAATGTTGGAAATGACTTAAAATTAAAGTAATAACTTTAATACTATAGGTTTAAAATATTATTAGTTGAATATATTTTAAAACAAAAACATTCACGTAATACTTATACATTTAATAAATACTTTTTTGTTGTATACATATTCTTTTTTTTTTCTTGAACAAAATGCTTCAACGGCTATGGTTATTAAGCTGCAGTTTTATTTTATTTTTATTTTTTTGATATTTTGCTAAAAATTAATATTAAATTATATATTTCTGACATTTTCAAACAATTTAAAATGTTGGTGTTCGCCTATTCACCGAGTCTCAAGATTTTGAATAATTGCTCAGGTAACTCATTTTCTTTCCTGAAGTCTTTGTATTTTAAACATTCTGTTGATATAATATGTTTAAATGTTAAAATGTTAAATGTATTGCGTATGTAATACATATTATATTGTATAATTCGTATTATTAAATATTTAAATATCATAACCTCGTAAATAAGTAATTAATATGAATTATGTAGGTAAAACAAGGGAGAAATGAGGTACCTACCTATGTACCTACAAATATAATAACATAATGAAGCTTATACAAATTAATTAATATAATTTTTATATACATAAATCAAATAAGTAATAGGTTCTATAGACATTTATAGGTATGCAATTAGGTAAATCACTAAATCACTTAATCACACAAATTAGTATTTTTATAAGTATAGGTATAATACCTACCTAATAATATAATATTATTATTTTATTCATACGATTATTGGTCTGATACAGTGGTTCTCAAACTGTGGTATTCGTACCCTTTGGGGGTACTCAACATTTTTTAGGGGCGTACGATTCTGGCCAACAAACCTTTAAATTTAAATTGAAAAAATATGTTTTTATACATTATTTTAGTAACAGTAACCTAGAAGGAGCACCCAAAAAATTGTATTGGTAAAAAGCGGTACAGTGTCTGTAAAAGTTTGAGAACCCCTGGTCTAATAAATGCACGAAAAAACGACTCGATTGCAACAGCCTTAACTTTGAAAACGTATTTGATTTCCTTGCTTCTAGCAATTTGCTTTTTTAGTAGCAGTCTTAAATAATTGGGCAAATGTTACATCTGAATAATTTCATATAGGTACCTATTTAATATTTTCCAATACATTTATAATCTATGGCATTTTTTAAATTGTCCATAACACTGGATAAGTCTTGTTTGGAACAATGCAGTTGAATGCTTAAATGTACGCAAACAAATTAGATGACTATAATTGACAACTAGGTATTTCTATTTTTTCTTTGTACAGTGCTACACTGCTACCCTACCAAACTCACTTCTTCGAATACCAGAATAAATTAAAATTTACTTTACAAGAAGTTTTTTTATTTGAATTTTGAATCTACTACTAGCCCAGTAGCCCTTAGATTGAATTTATATAAGTCATGAAATCATAAAATGTAATGCATGATGTCCCATGCCTATAAAACTACCGAGTGGCAGTGTTGCACACAACGCTTTAAGTTTAAGTGTACTAATAATGGTGAATAATATTACTTCTCATGAAAAAAAAAATCAAAACTGCTCCAAGCTCTTTAGCACCCAAGCACTCCTCTCTAGATCTGTCCCGCCCCCTTTGCATAGTTATTTTATTTTTAAGTACATATTTTAATTTTTTCAAAAATAATTTCAAATTGTTTTCCTGTTGATCCTTTATGTATTCATTTTTAAATGAATTGCCCAAATTCATAGCTGTGGCTTGTGGTAATTACCTAACCATTTCAGAATTTTGGAGCTCATGTGACATACAATGAACAGTAATTTTGGTACCTACTTCAAGCCCTTTGTAACAAAAGTCAGGTCAGATATATATAATTTTAAGATGTGTCAATAATATAGTATAGTAAGGTCTTACGGTACATAAAAACAGTTCTGCAGACGAGAGTAGCTGTAGTGAAAACAAATATACAAAATATAATATTAAACCTAATAGTCATACATTATAAAATATTATATCTCGGATTTACTCATATTATAGTTACTTATTTTTTAAATGATACTGATTTGCTTGATTTTTATATGATCTACCTTACAGGTATATGTTTATTATAATAACTTTTTTATATATTATTTGATACCTGCCTATTTAAAAAGATAGTACCTATTGATCTTTTTTTGTGAATAAATTATGTTCTCAATTAGTGTTAGAATTACTTACCTATATAAGTTTGGAATAAATAAGTTAAGCTTGTATTTTTGTGAATTTTATTGAATCAGTGGAACTTTACATTAATCTAATTAAGTACTCATTTTAATTTTACGAAAACTTTAGTATTATCTCAATACTTTTTTGTTCTACTATGTATTACGCAAGTCACTTATTCTATTTTAAATTGTATAATACTCTAATGCAATATAATGATTCACAGCAAATACTTCAACTTTCTTAAATTGTGCATTCTACCTGAAAATATATTTTATACAATGGAAACATCATATTTTAGTATTGGTAATTTTTTATTCAAATAAGACATTGGTTTAACATTAAGTTTTAATTTTGTTGCATTTAAACATTTTACTCATAATATTAAATAAATCATTTTTTCAGATTATGGATTTACTTGGAAGAATTAATTTTAACAAACAAAAGTTATTTAAAAATTAAGATGTTTATAAATAATTGTATTATCATATAATTTGCATAAATATTAAGATACTTGATATGCTGCATTTAATAATCAATATAAAATATAAACGACAATACTTACTTAAATTACAAATCATGAATAGTAGGTACATCAATTAATATAGTTTTATTTTGTGTTTAATGTTTTGATACATTTTTCAAAATGTTCACATTTTTAATTATTTATTTTTTTAAAAATATGATGTTTAAATGTTTAATACATCAAAATGTTACAATAAGTATAATATGAGAAGTGAATTAAGTTTGACAGGAAAAACTAAAAAGAAGGCACTTTATATTATTTTATATTTTCAAATAAAAAAAATATTTATTGGTTTTTTAATTTAAATAAAATTAATTGAAAATAAATTATAATCAATTTTACAATACTTGAAAACCTAACTTCATCTTTATTGGTTTAGCTACCTTTATACTACCTTAAAAAAATCATACAGTTACATGTATTGACATTTATTACTATATATTTTAAAATAAACCTATTTAATATGTTGAATTAATACTATTTATTTCACTTAAACTTGGTTGTCTAATGATTATGCTAATAAATATAATTGCATTTTATTTTGTTACATTAAAACTGTTTATTTATTCACTATGAATTATATTATATTTAGTTGAACTTATAAAATACCCAATCTAAGCAAATATAATTGTATATTAAATTATAAACATAATATATGATTCCAATAGAAGAAAATATATATATTTATTTTTTGGTTCTAAAGTAATTTTTGTAGGTTTAGTTAATCTATGAAATTTAATAATAATAATAATAAAAATTAAACAAGGAGATTTAAATTAGTAATGAAAAATATACCAATATGCAAAGACTGTCGAAAACAAAATAATTTTAATAAAATAAAAATGTATATGTTATATGATGTGTTTGCATTTGAAACAAAAAAAAAATATTGTTAAGATTATGTATTTACAATTATATTATATAATTGAACCATATTATCCACCTATTTTGCTTTGATTTCTTTCTTCTTTACAACTTCGTCTTTTTTCTCTTCTGGTTCCCTTAATTGTTTTTTTTCATCATCACTGTTAGCAATCTTATTGTTGATTAAATTGTGCAATGCAATAATGGTCCTAATAGTGGTTGCTAAATATACAGCCAGCATGTGATCGTTTACTTTAACGTGCATAGCAGCAACCAAGGTATCCTTTTCTACATCTGGCAACAGATTAAATATTTCTTGCAGTTGGTAAATAATTTGGTGATTAACAGGTAATTTTCCATCAACAACTTGTTGTAAATAATCCCTAATATCGACCATTTGTTTATAAAGTCCTCTAGCACCAAATATTATGTTGGCAACACGTTGACTTAAGGAACCACTAGTCGAGTCTTTAATATCTCTAAGTAAATGTTCAACACCAACCTCTTCAGCTTCTTCCGCTCCAATTTCACTAGCAATGTGTTCCAATGTCTTTGATGGCGGTGATCCATCGTCATGAATTTGTTCCACAACACGGTAGGCTTCAGTAGGTATACCTACATCCTTTGGTTTAACATCAACAATTACCATGACAGAAGTATTGTTTACACAGTACTGGCGTACTAATTCATTCACAGCAATGTCATTTTGGTGGAGTTTAGGACCAGTATGATACCAACCAACAACTTTTTCACGGGCATTTACTTTCTTGAACATACCATACATATTTTCAAGATAGTCATGATCAAGGAACCACACAGACTTGTCTTTATCATCTTCATCAAATGGAAGTGCAAAACTATTAGAAATGTCAAGCACTTTGTTTTGCTGCCAAGAACCAAGTAATACACCTACTACTCGCTTTTGATTGCCAATCTTTCCGAGCCGGGTAAAATGATCAACAACACTCAGCAATACCAAAGGGTGAACTACCACTTTGGCTATTGGCGATTCATTTGTCGACATTGTTCTGGAAAAAAAAAAAAATTATATAAATACATACAAAAATAATGATTCTTAAATTCAGTATTATTTGATATAACAATATTTCATTACATCAAAAACATTAGTAAAAATAACAATAAATACTATACACTTTCTGTACATGACTGAACTAAATTTTTTTTTACCAACACATCAAAACAACAAGATTTATTAACAAATACCCCGACAAATCCCTAGTAAGTGAATATAAATTTTAAAAAGCTGAACTTACTTATAGAGTATTCGATGTATGCGTTTCTTCAGAATTTATTTTCAAAAAAGTTACAATATTGTTATTAATTTATAATTTTTGGTACACTACGAGTACGACAAACACAAATAACAACGTCCAAGTTCCTTTTGATAAAATGACAAGCATAAATTCATAATACTAAATGGAACAACAATAACCTCAAAATTGAAGTAAAATACGCTATCTATGCTGTTTGGGATAAGAAAACATCTGAATTCTGAAACCGGCAAAACTCCATCAAGGGGACAACCACTATCACAACAGAGATTTCAAATTTAATTAAAATATAAATATTAAATGTTCATAACGGCACTACGAATTAATTGTAGATATAAACACAACTCTGAAAATAAGTGCACAGTTTAGGTTATAGTTCAGTAGGTAATTTAATTATTATAATATCTAGTCGTTGTTGTTTCAGCCGGTTGGCGGTTATTACACATTATTTATAAGGCGAAATGAATAGGCAATTTATTACTATAGTGTACACATGTAAGTCTTGTGTGCAGGTATATTACGATAATAAGTTTGTATACTAAAAAATATGTCATACTGTGTATTATTTTATTGTAAGTTCTTTGTATAATTGCATGTACAATGTATTATATTTTAATATCTATATAATATTTTTTTTATCCATAACAATACTGTACCAAACAGTAAAAAATAGAATAAATCTGAAAGGAAAAATTTAAAATACACTGAAGACACTAATTAATAAGACATAATCAGAAAACATTTAATATTATTACTATTTATTATCTTATATTATTATTTATTACTGGCTGATATTGCATGACCTTTCTTGTAACAAATGTTATGCCAGTGAATTACACCGTCTTAGACTCACTTGAGGAGCCTGCACGTGACCTGTTTATTTTCTCAAAAACAATGCCTTACTGAAAAAACTGATATAAAGTGATCAGTTTTTGATATAATTTTTTTTTTTTTTGGTGGGGGGGGGCAGACTTCTTACAGGGATCATTAGACTTGGATTTTCAAAATTCTATTTCTAAACCATATACCTAGTACGATTTTGAATATGGTCAATTTTCACAATCTTTTGTTATTTATATTATAATATTGTTAAGCTCTGAATTTAAAAATCGAAGTCCGATGTACCCTGTTAAAGTTGTCCTCTTTCTAACGACGAAAAAAAATCAATCAATCTAGACCACTCTACAATGCGTGAGAATTTTTCCTGTAAAGCGTGTTTTTAACGAAAATTCAAGCTGTTGATAATCAGTGAGCGGATACACAGTTCATGAGTAGACTGGTACCCGCATGCAAGCACATTCACACTAATGATAATCATTTATCATTGACGACTTACACAAATGCCATGGGCGGCAACAACGAAACCCCATATTGCCTAAATATTGCCCCTTAATAAAGACATATTGTTTGAAATAATGTAAGCTACACAGATTTTAAACACATTAATTTGGGTGGTTTTGGTTAAATATAATATACAGGTATAGAATTATATCCAATAGAAATAACTATTTTATTTTCTGTAATCAATAGAGAGTATTAGCAACCCTGTATAAGCAAACAAATATTTGTTTTTCTTGAGCCTTAACATTCCTGTAAATCTCTTTAAAATTCACGTTTTGGGAAAAAATCTATCTCAGTGCCACTCTTACAAGGTCGTGTGATGGTGCTATTAAAATTTCAAGTCTCTAACTGTCATAGTTTTTAGCTTTTCGTCTATTACGAATTTGTCAGTCGTAGCTCATTCTTTTATTTTTGCAGATTATTTGTATTTTTGTAACGATTGAAAATACAATTTGACCATATTGTAAATGAAAATATTGACTTAAAAATGATTCAGATTAAATTGAATTTGTTTTATTTAAAAATGTGTGATAATATATACGACGACATTACTTACATTAATATTTAATAATATTATAACATTATTAATTATTATATTGTACTTTTTAGTTATTAATTGTTAATTTTGATAGTTTGACAAAAAAAAATGTTTCGAAATAGTTAAAGTTGTATGTACTGTGACATTTTTGCCTCATGAAGTTTATATACTATATAAATAACGATAATATCTCGTTGATATACTATTATTATTATGTTTATTGTTTACATTCAGGAGCGAGGTACGAAACTCAAACCATTTACGAGTCTGGTGAACTCGTGTTCACGCATAAATTGTACAATGAATAATTGTGCATAAATATTTCAGATACGGTGCAGTGTTTTCTAATGCACTCTACAGAACTTTGTGTGTAAGTACTATAGGCGTGCATATACCTACCATGGCTAAGAAATCACACATATATATATACTAATACCATGCATCAAACCGTTGTTTTCTCACGAGTGGTAAACGTTGAAATTATTTAATGTTTCTCTAGGACTTATATTTACATAATAATATTATAATATAATATGTAGTGCATAGAGTTATTCGGCATTTTCACATGTCGGCACAAATTGTTTTGTAGCTACTCTAACCACCCCTTAGACAAATAAAAAAAATGCCAATTTTTGATACCTAGTAAAAATTAATTTTTACACATTCTATACTTTATGTAATGTAGCGCAATGAGAAAAACAAATTATTCAATGAAAATTAAACACATTTTATTTTCAAGGAATATGATTACATCGCCTTTACAATTATATAAAATTATGGCATCGTGGAGAATCCACGGCTCTACCACCGAGCACCACAATAACGTTGCTCACCATTGGCCAGTGCCGTGGTTTCCGATAACACATTTATTCGCACGAGGTAAACATTTTACTCAGTCTTTCCACTAAACCAGCTAAAATAATTTTTTTTTAATTAATTAATTTTTATACAAATTCATAGTAAATTATGCTACCGTAATGATATAATATGAGCAAGTTAGAAACCTGATAACAAGTAATAGGCACATAGTGCATAATATCATAGATTAAATATACTAGTATATTTAATCTATGATAATATTCATTTGGACTGCATTTTGACCGCACGACTATAATTGACGAGGTAGGTACTTATAAATACCGTCCTACGGGATACTATCTTTTTTTTCATCGTGTGTAAATAAATGAAATTAAAAATAATTTTAAAATAGTTGAGCAAAGTAATGTTGTGCAAGTTCAAGCGTGTTAAATAATTGTCGTTAATAATCCTCTTATTTACTACTCGCGTTAAAATGTCAAACCTTAGTTCATATAACTCACAGTGTTTTTAAATAGGAAACCTAGAACTAATAATAGTCGCTAAAAATGATTACACTTTGACGTACATGGTTAAACTTAATAGTTTGATGTTTTCCCAATGTCTTTCGTAAATATTTCGCAAGATAATGATAGTTTTGTAGGTTAAGTTCGGGTTAAGTGTATTACCTACTTTCAACGACTATACGCAGCGAATTTATTGTAACGTTGAATAACGAATAACGGTTCCTTTTCCGTGAAATGTATAACTTACACTTACTCGTTATATATTATGTTATATCGTACACCGATTGCTTTGAAATTAACTCACCTAACCGCGAAGATGTATTTCAAACTGTACACATTTCACCAACATACGTGTTATTACACAGGTATCGATAAATCCTCATCACTCACAATGAGATAACGGTTTATTATAATATAAGATTATATAGGTACCGTACAAAAAATAATTTACACGAACCTACCTAATTTGGCGTGGAGGGAGATAACACATATTATATTATTTTGATAATAGTCAGGTTTTTACGGGCGCCTCTAGGTGGTATTATGCGTGGAATCCTAACCGTTACGCGCGCACACGTAACTAACTTACTATACACACCCAGCGGCTGTTGTTGTTGTTGTTTGTCAGTGTCGTAAAAAAACAGCGCCGACCGATGTTCGTGTATATTATCAGTGTTATATTACTTCATTGCTATATATTTATAGACAATATTATCATTTTATTAGGTATTTAGGTTAGCGGGTTTTTTTTTTTTTTTTTGCTCGCAAACATTTACACTGACATTTTCTTTTTATCAGACGGCTGGTCGTGTGCTGTTCGAGGAGACACCGCGAATGCAACAGAGCGATGCTTGTTATGGCGTGAAGACGTGAATCATTACATTATCCACCTATATGCCACTACACCTATAATGATATACCTACACTATGTACTCATACTGTACACTGTACATATATTATATATATAATGTACCTACAACAACATAATAATGTGATATCAGTACATCGCATATTATTGCATGTTTAATAGAATTACTGTGCAATTACTGTGCGAATACAGAGATGACGAACCACCGACTACCGCGAGTCTATCTTATACCTTCTATATAGGTTCCTCTATAGACTGAGACGGATAGTCCTATCCTATCTGTATAAATCTGTATGGTCATCGTAGTCAATACTAATGAAGTATACCTGACGAGTAAACGGTAATGACCATCGATGAATATGTAGGTACATATATTTTTTAGATTCTGAGCGGAGCGATGATAATTGTAGTGGTCGTACAATGTACAATAAAGAGTGTGCATGTGTTTGAAATTGTTTTAGTTTTTTTTAGATTATTGGTAACGATTTTCATCCTTTATTAAATTGATTGCGAGAATCTTCTTGAATCATTGAGTATAAGTAGAAGACATTTTATGATATTCGAAATACATAATCAATTTTCATTTATAATCGTTTAAAGTTAACATTTTGTCAAAATTCGACAAAATCACAGAAATTTGCAAATTATTTTGTTCACTTTTTAAGTTTTAATATTTTAAGACCGGAAAATTGTCAAATTGATAAAACGTTGCTCTTAAGTTTAAATAAAAGCATATAAATCTGAAAAGATAAAGGCACTATTGATTTTATGGTATTTAACGGAAATCTATTGACCTAAATTATTTTGTTGTAACGTTTCAAAAAATGTTCTTTGTAAGGACTTGCAATTTATCGTCACTACGTATATTATCATTGAATTCCAGTTTAACATAATAACATATTCTTTACAATAACGAGGTAGGTCCACTGTAGGGCACCATGTAGCAACATCCCAGATTTATTTTTTAGATTTTGAGTTGAGTGATGAAGTATATTATGTACTTATTTGTTTTACAATAATGTCAGCCTTGGTGTTCAAGGAAATTAAAGAAAAAATAACTCAAGTGGATCGAAAATGTGGGAGAAGATATTTATAATTAGAGTTGGGCAAATATTGTTTTTTTGAGGCCGAGGTATTATTTTTTTTGTGTCGAGTTGAGTTCAAAAGTGGAGCAGGTACTCGAAAAAGATTGAGTATCTACTCATAAAAGGACGGGTATTCGTAAAAGATCGAATAATATGTCGAGTACTCGATATAAGTCGATGGAATTGAGTACTCAATAGAAGCCGAGAAGAGACGAGCATACAAAAATAAATTAGTCGAGTACTTGCCCACTCTATCTATTTGATACTTGTATAATAGTATAATATAATAACCCGAATTCTGCTCAATACTCGGGTACCGGTATTATTGTTATTTAATATTACTACTTTTTCTAGTAGGAAGGTACTTAATACTTTTCATCTAATATTTATAATAGTTTTAGGTAGATGCAAATATGCTATTGATGCCAATGACGTAGGTACTATGATGTGGTCTTTTACAGATAATCATTAGGCAATGCTTTAGTAAGTGTGTTTTTTAGTTAAATATACTTGCAGATACATGACAGGTACAGTTAATGATATAATATTATTATTATTATATGCATAGGTAGTAGGTACCATATAAAAACAAATGAATAAATGTTGTTAAATATGATTTTAGATACCGTGATAATTCAAAATGTATGCTCTAAATGTAAGTAAATAAAAACTGTCTGTATAAAAGGCCGATCTTTTTTTTTATTATTACTAAAAGACATTAGTATTAAATGTAATTAAGTTTTATTTATAGAGTACACTGTGATTAACAAAAGCGTTAAAAGTTTTGTATAAATATTCATAAAAAAGGCAGACAACTTTTATTTTAAATAAAAAAAAATATCATATTATACCCAGTCGTTTTTATAGTTTATGTTTGGTGATATTTTAATGATGGTTAAGACTGAAGTATATGTATAGATAGATATGCACTGACTTTTGAATTATCCTGAATTACAACATTCAATGTTTAGTTTAAGTATAATACATATTGTACAACTTTTATGAGAAATTACATATATTTCACTTACGGTTTTATAATAACAACTATAATTAGTAATAACTATATGATAGCTCCGCAACTTTTTTCATCAGCTGATATAATCGTATTTTCATACGTGAACTGAAATATTACTATTTTATTTTATTAACACTTAATTATATGTCTACTTTGTATTAGATTACCATTACCTGCTCACACAATGACATCAAAGGTTTTAAAAATAATAATAATAATAATAATAATAATAATAATAATAATAATAATACACTTTTTGTGAAAATAGGTTTTATTTATTATGTTTAAACTACTATCGTGCCTCGGGCCCTACAATTTCAACTGGGCTATTCGATGATTTAATAATAGTTATTGAAGCGTACGTAGCTATAAGATACATGTTGTGCTATTATGAGTATATTATGTTTACTGCATACACTATACACAATATAATTATCATTTGTTACTAAAGCTTCTACACTATACCTACTATAATATATATATATATATAATACCTATATAGGAACGTAAGAAATGCACTGCGCGGCCATCCGGTACTCCGTAGACATGTTATGCACAACTCTCCATGCCGCGGACGAAGCCAAAACCGTAATGATACGGTGAGCGGTGTCAAAAAAATATACTTATATTCATGATATATATATATAGGTAGGTATGTGGATATACCTAACTAGTGGTTATAAAATAATACTATAGTAGTAATAATGTTATGGGTAAACACGAAGAATTTTCCGCATTGTGAGGTAACATGAAAAATATATAATATTATGTCACATAATAATATGATGATCGCTGTAGGAAAAGGCGTATTTAAATATATAGGATATGAATTGAATTGTTTCGCAGACATTATTATATCATATTATTATACCTACGTTAAAAATAATTGATCGACGATAGGAATAATTTCGATTGTTTCATCGAAGGACAATATAGGCACAAGTATGACGTATGTGCTATATTGCTATACATACATTTATCGACATGAGCAGAACGTTGTAAATAAATAAATAAATAAACGTTATATTCAGCCAAATATTATTACATGTATAATACACCCTAAATATGACCAAAATGTACAGTTTGATTATATACATATTTGCACATTATTTATACTACACTGGTTTGATGAATAACTAATTAATAATTATTAATTAAATTAATGAAAACGTGAAAATATAACTAGGTATTTAAAACGGTCGAACCCGTTAAAATATTTTTAAATAAAAATACGAACTGAGTTAAAATTATTTGACAAATGCTTCAAGTATTTATTTATTAAAAAGTAAAAACCCAATGTTTATAATAAATAAATTTCGAGCTTAAATACCATCATGATTATTTTTTTAAATTGTATTTGTACCTGTAATAACTGTATGTAGTAAATATAACAATAAACATAGTATGATGAACAAAAACGATTTTATAATTGAATCATTTTATTAAAACATTGCAGGTGCATTGTGTGATTTGTATTAATTTTCGTCGTTTGTAGTGAATAGTGGTTTTTATTTATTCCATTTGAAAATATAATATCTACCTATTGCATTATTATTATATTTCGAACCCCAGGGAGCATATTATATAGTTATAGAATAATACTTTTTATGAGGCAACCGTCTATTGACATTATCGAAAAAAATAGTAAACATTGCGTATTTTACTTCTGGTCTCTGCCCTTTCTATTTTAGCTTCACGTGACAGTGGGCTCGCATTAAAAAAATAAATATGCAAAGCATAAGATGTATGCTTATATATAAGCTATAATATAGCTTGTACTTACACCTGACCTAGCAAAATGTTTGTTTGTGTTATCCCAGATTGAGTTAAGACTGGTGGGAGAAGGAAAGGGCCTCATTACATTTTATAGTAAGTTATCTTACCCATATGGCAATACAAGAGAAGAAATCGTTTGAATGGTTTAGTTATGTAAAACATGGAAATCTTGAGTTTTTGAATACTTATCAAAAATATTTTACAAATGTTTTGTTTCTTCAAAAAATTTAAATTGCTTCTAAGCCTCGCTTTGCTTTAAGAATATGAAATATGTCCTAAAAAGTCAGAATTACTCAAAAACTTTCATATTTTGATTCATAGTGAACCTGATTTTATACGCATGTATAACGTACATCAAAATAATCATAAAAAAATGCTAATGCACGAAAATTCTAATAACGGGCACTGTGGCTTATGGACGATGTGTATTAGTAATAATTAGCATCATTGTCTAGTGAATTAAACTCTACATATTTTGTAAGTAAAAATTAGAATACCTACCTACCAAATAGGTGTATAATTTTGTTATTTGTCGCATACAATTTACAAACATAAAAAAGTTAAAATATTGATAAATGTTTTCTGGTAATGTTCAAAAAAACATGTATTAATGCAGAAATTAAAAGAAAAATTTCAATGTGCTTCACTTTAATATATATCTACTTATACTGCAGTTATACGTTAGATATAGGTAATCAAGATTTTCTTTGCGTTTTATAAAATTCTATTTGGCTTTAATTAATTTACTTATTATTTTTCTGTCGACAAAACGTGTTTTTTTTCTATGTAACTGGGTCGTAAATATAAAATCGAAAATACAGAGTCGTATCTCAGACTCTCAATACTCTATTTCATTTAATTCAATATTATATAATGTTGTTGATCATTGCGGGTAACCTAGATTGGCATATATGCGTGTAATATATATATAGTTACTTTATGAACCACTCATTTCATGTTTATACGTTTTAATTTCGAAAAATGGCAAATGGCAACTATATATTTTACTAAATACAGCAATAGTTGAAGATAAAACATTAGGAAAGCTATCATTTGACGTCTGATTTTCAGTAATAATAAATTTATATGATTATTGTAATAAATTGCGTCATTATATTTATGTTTATAGTCACCAGGCAGTTTTTTTTTATTAAATCCTTGTTAGTTGGATTATTCTATAATTTGATATCCACCACTGAAAGTAGTTTAAAGTTGTATTACGAATAATTACAATAAATATTTAGAAAATGTAAGTATTATGTACCTATCTAGAAAGTAACGAATAATATGTCTTAGTAAATTAATTTTCGCTGCACAAATTTATATTTTTTAATGTATTGGAGCTCCAAGCGTACATTTAGGTACAACTATTTTTACTATAGTTCAGTTATGAACTATCAAAATAATATTATTTGGCTGCACAATCAATTTCCGCCAATAGATATATAATATGAACCTGTCTTTATAAGTAGGTATACTTATTATTATTATTTATTTATTTTCATTCAAAAATAGAAATGTATGCATACATGTAAATTTATACAAATATTTATACTTACTACCTATACTTATTAATATTATTATATTAGTTAACTAAAAGTATTCGTTGAGGGTAGTAACCATTTTAACTTTTTTTTCGAAACAAACATAATACAAATTTTACCCACTGATCAAACAATTTTAAATTCTCAACATTTTTTTTAAGTAAAAAATATATTTTTTTTATACAAAAATTCTTGTTTTTCATTTTTAAATTGTTCTTCTTGGGTGAATACTAACGACGTATTTAAGTTTCCGGATTTTTATATCAAAGGTATGAATTTTTCGACTTACTTAGGTGTAGGTATATAATGACTAATAATTAATATATATTTTTTTTTTATTAAAGAGATTTTAACAAGGATACGATAAACTAATTAATATATTACTGATTTTAACACATTAACTATATTTGTAGCTCTATAGGTCCATTAAATCTTCCAGTAAATAATAATTATTCAATGATATTTCATTAAGTATGTTTACAATTTTTCGATTGATGCGTATTCTTGATTTGTGCTGCATCGATTTAATTCACATCAATTCGAGTCGCCTTATCATCAAACAAAAAAATACTCAGTTTAATATATAATAAAATGATGTAAAAACAAATAGTGTAATTATCTGAGTGATTTTATGATGTCTTATTTTCCACGTGTCTTTGTTGAACTCACAAATAATTATTAATTTATTGTAAGTACTGTTATCTGCGTAGGATGATAGTGAAATGAAATCAATCATACATAAACACTAGGTAGTTATTTGAAATGATCTCGGACGTGTTTAATCGATTACTCCACTGTCTAGTATTTTGTCATAATACTACTTTGTTGCAGGAATCATAATAATTTGTGATTGTTGCTATTTTCATTAGTCCCTACATTTTCTGTATTAAAATTTGTTGTTATTTATACATTTTCGAGTACCTACCCAACTCGACTAATATTTTTGTTTTTCACTATAATAGGTACCACAATAATAATAGTAATATATCACATTCAATACGGTATTTTTCCGGGAGTAAAAGAGAATAAAAACATTAAACAGATGACCAACTCATAACACGTTCACCTGACCCAACCCAACCGGTCCTCGACATTCGAGTCACGGTACTCCTGCACAGACGTAATCCAAACGTATGAATGCCATATAGTGGGGCAGCTGAAATGGAAAGCGATTCCATCGTGACGCTTCAGTATCCGAATAGACATAATGTTTGATGGACAAAAGCAAATTAGATAATAATAACAAAGTACTCGTCGTAGTCAGTTAACTATCCGCGTGGTTTGTTAATTTTGTTAAATAAATTGTAACTTTTGTATGTTAGTACGTTTTATGAACACAAACCTTAAGCCTTTTAACAACAATTATTGAGTTTTCTAATCACTGTAGTGGATTTAAAAAAAAAACGGATTATCTATGCTTGATAAAAATAGCTACATATAGTTTGTTATAATACTAGGATGACAACGAGCCGAAAGACCAAGTATTTCAAGCTGTCTCAAAATATGAAATTCGGTCCTCATAATATCAGGTAAATACATGTTTTACTATAGGTACTTATGTTTATACTTCAAGAATATGGGATGTAGGGACCTAATTTAATAATTACGAAATCGTAGATGTGCAATAAAATAATCAGTCAATTATTCAAACATTTTGTATTATCATTAAATAAATATTAAAAAAAGTATTTTTTTTTAATTTTCTAAAAATATTTACAATCTGTATGTTATAAGTGATAATATCGAGAAAATTTAATACAAGCACAGGTCATGAACGAATTTCTAAAATTTCTTAAATTTATTTTTAAAAAAACTTCTCCATATGTGACAAATATTGAACTGTCTTGGATACAAATACATATTTGTATATTAGTTTTAATGAATTAAAATTTAAAAATAAAAGTTGTAAATTTAATTTTAGAATTTATAGAGATAAGTTGTTAAAGACTTGTCTGGTTTCTTTCACCAGTGTTAAACTGAAAAAAAATATAATTTAGTGTTGTATAATAATATACTTAAATAGTTACTATATAATTAACTACTTAGATAGGTAATGTATAGAACAATTTTTTTTAATAAATGCAGTTTATTCGGTTATAAACTTATATTATAAGTAAATGTGATATTAAATGAATCAGTACCTACATATTAATACGAATAATGGGTGCATTATAAGTGTACATTATGCTAGTATACGTCACAAAATTAATATTCAAAGGCTAAAATTTAAAATTGTTGAACCAATATAACAGGTGTTTTTAAATAATTGAGATCCATCTAATGATGAATCTTTGCATTTGAAAATAGAGTTTTGGCGTAGCTTAGTTTACCATGTAAATATGATCAACATTTTTTTAAAAAATAAGTGATTTTCGATTGCTTACATTTATTTACGGTTATTTGTCTGCTTTTCGTATGGAACACACCGGTAAATAAAAAAATTCTCCAACCTCTCCAAGTACATATATTTTGTACCACAATTATTATGTTAAATTTTTCATTTATAGGCGAGGTGGCCATAATAAATAAAACCATTTTATTCCGCTCAAAATGTAAATTATAACTTTTATATTGTTAATTTCTTTCATTTAGTTAATACAAATGAGTAGACCTTTTATTACAAATCGAATACCGATACAGAGTCATTGTTTCATTTGGGCCATTTATTGATTTGAGAGTATACAATTTAAAAGTATAATTATATATGCTATTTATTGATAAGTATATTGCTAATATCACAATAAGTGATTACAATTTTATTGACATCTGCAAAAAAATATAAAACTGCCGATGATTTTAGAAAATGTGACGAAATTGATAGAGAGCAATAATAAACTGCAGCAAATGGAAATATTTTGGTGGCAAAAAGTAAGCACAATAATATTATTGTACATAAAAAGGTGTAAGGTATTGTGAAAATTATTTATTCAGGATGAGGTTTATTTATTATTTAATCTTAAATGAGTATTTACTATATTTAGATAACAAACACTTATTCGAATAAATTGTTGGATATTGGCCCATAGAAAAGAAGGTCGGACATTATGATGTAAACCTACTAAGATAAACACTAAATCTGGTTACTGATCCCCGACAACTTTTATTTCGCATATTTTCCCCTCTTCAAATACCAACTGCTATACGGGCAGACATAAATGTACTCTCACTCTATGTCACCAGTTGCAGTAGCTATTGCGTAACGTAATTTTATAAGAATCAAATTGAATGTTTTGCGAATTATATCCGGGCAAGAAAATCATGCATAATTTGTCCATGCATAGTTATACACCATGGTACTAACTTGATTTTTGATAATCGCGTTTGAAAGAACATAGGTCACGGGCTCGAATCAAAAATATTGACTTTGATGACCCATTCATAATTCATTTTTGTGGCGCTATAATTATTTCCATATCAATAAAAACCTTCAACAGCAATTGCTCTCCGCAATCGTATTATAAATTTGCATGCTTTGAATTTTGAAGAATAAGGGAGTTGATAATTAAATATATTTTGTTAAATCTAGAACATGTTGTGGATAAAATTTGGTTACATTTTGATGAATGGTGTAATTGGTTATGACCTTATGAGTAGGTATTATTGATTGGCATAAAGAGTATTATACAGTAGTAAATTAGTTAATCTTTCAACGGTTACTTTAATAAGTAATATAGGTAATCATTTTATTAGACGTACATGAATATCATTACATGGTATGTAAAAATTTTCTATTTTATACAATTTTCATAAATTCGTAATCTTAACACCTGTGGTGTCATTTTGTTAATATAAATAAATATAAACACAATCACACTGCAAGTTGGCCGTAAATAATCGTTTCAACTAATACATTTGTTAGACGTGTCTACATAACATAATGTATAATTATAAATCAATAATTGATAACAATAAACTTAAAATTATGTAGGTACATTATTTTTAAATTAAGTCTGTTAAATGATAACACACGAGATGATGTATACTTTACATGTTATTTTAGTTTAAAATCTTAGCTTTTTTTTTTAAAAAAAAAAAAAACATCATAATAGGTCTTCTTTAAAAATAGAAATATAACTGTTTGTACAACGTATGCCACCCTTGCACTGGAATAAATTAATAAAAAAATGCACTCAAAACCGTATTAATAAGATTGAATTTACATTATGTAACTCCATTCATAAAATTAAAATATAACTACCAGTATCCCTGTATTAACGGGTGTTTTCACTTTCAAAAACAATTTCGTGGTCGAAGGTCGATCGCCTGCGGAAGTTCATTAACGTTATTCGTATAATTGCTCTTTATCATTGACGGAAACGTATTCTTCTACCTGATACACAGAATTCACTTGTATTTACTTTCTCTATTCAATACTTAAAAAAAAAAAAAACGAGGACAATTAAGACCAAATTAAAAATAATAAACTGTGTAACTATATCTTTATGTTTTATTATAATTTACGAGTAAGTGAAAATAAGTAATAATAGGCAACCCGATAAACCTATATAAATATTATTTTTAATTCTGAAGGACAAATTGGTGTTTAAAGTTGAGTTTTTTTTTTAATTTGTCTCATTTTCAGTGAGCACAGTGCGGCATCTAACTGAACTCCACGTGGAATATTTTCTCGAATGAGATGTGCACTTACATGCAGTAACAACACTTTCGACAATGTTTTAATATTGTATTAAAATTCACTCTTCTATATTTAAACCGAAATTATTATGTACCTACATTTCATATGAATTTTTTTAATTCCATGTTATGAAAACAAGTTTTTACTTTTTATTATATAGCGTAGGTATAATATATTATACCGAAACTCAAATGTAGCTCCACCACATTTTGTAATATTAAAGTGGAAGAACGTTATACATCATGTTATAATAACTTAGGTACCTATGCTACTCGTATATTTATTACTAAACACAAATGCACGTAGACGTTCCACATACCTTATATCTCTGATATTTCAATAATATGATTCATAAAATCAAGTTATTAGTTAATAGTTATTGAGAATATAGATATATTTGACTACAGTTGTAATATAATATTCTTATTATTTATTGTAGAACTCAATTACACTTTTAAATCGCATACATAATATTATGATGATTGTATTTTGAATAGCTACCTGTCTACCCACCTAGGTAGTTGTTCACACAGGTACTATATACGTACTATTATATTATATTTTAAACTATTTTATTTAACGACGTCGTCAAGCTAATAAATATACTACATTATACTAATAAGCATAATCATTATGATGTAGGTATACCTACTCAAAAAAAAATGTTTACTACAAATAAATAAAGACTATGACTTCTACTTCATTGTACATCATAAAAAATATTAATTTTGGTGTAAACTGACTTATGATGTGTGAATTACTATGAATTATACTTACCTAGTCTTTTACATTAACTTATACTATTATATTCATATTATTATACAGCTATAAGCCTAATGTATATAATTCCAGTTGGATGGCTTAAAAAAATTTGTGCAAAATCTATGGTTAAAGCATTATAAAATAAATATGTTTATAATGCAAAAATTATAATTGTTCGCCCGATGGTATTTTCTATTTGAAGTGATTAATAACCATCACAAATGTTTGAATTTTACTATTTAATAATAATATTAAAATTTTTAAATCATATTAAATTTGTATGTCAATCTTGTATGAGATTATTGTAAGTAAACTTATAAATAATTAATAACGTGATGAATATAAATATATAGTGACTGCAGAATATGGTGTTCTTGACCGATTTATTTTTGTTTCATCAAACTGTTTATATAAAACGAACACATATTTTAAATTTTAATAAATTTCTACGGTAAACCATTTTTTTATGTTGAGAGAGAAGGGTTAAAATAGGACTATGAGCAAACATCTTTGTAAACATTCACATGGATGATTTTAATATTATTATGGATAGAAGTGATAGCACTTTTATTAACTAACAGTTCTTAAATAAAAGTTATATAACATAAGTCATAACAATATAATAGCTAAATGTCACATAAATCGTATAAATCAGATATCCTATATAAATACGTACTAACTTTTTTCTTGTATTTTAAAGCAGTAATATGAAATAATAAAGGTATCTAAAACCGAATAAAAAGTTATCTGTCAAAATTAAAAAAGATGCTCCCAGGTTACACTAATAATAGGATTAATCGACCAATTTATGAACAATCTTTAGTAAAATTAAAAATTTTAATTAAATTATTTTTTCCAACATTTATAAGAAATACTTAAATTAATAATTGTTTTGTTAAAATTAAGTAGGTTATTTAAATGTGACTTGTGTTAAGTTTAAAATCCCATCTTGATAATATTTTGAATTGATTCTTATGCGTTTTAACTACTGTCTGTTCGAAACTTTTGGGGCACTTCTCCTATTGGAATAATTTATAATACCCTTATAACAATAGTGACCATGGGGGAAATATTTAAATAAAAATCATACACATTACTATCAATGCAAATATCAAACTACATTTATCATCTATAAGGCTTACGTTTATAATGTTTAGTCATTTAATCGAGAATTATATTATATTAGTTAAGGATGTTATTCAATTAAACCAGTTATTTACTATTACCTACGCATTCATTATTATTTTGGATCTTGGGCTGGCTAAGCAATAGGGATAAAGTGCTTAGTATTGAAATTATGTTTTTATTCTGTATGGATTCTGACGGTGGAAATGCTGTAATAATTTTTTTGTATTTCTATTCTTCTTTATCTATTAATTTGAAACCAAATTTGAAACCTAATGGCTAATGTCCAATATTTGGTTCGTTAGTCGCTGTACACTAAAATCTATACCTGCGTAGCTGCAGCATCACTCCGACAGTGGTTAAAACAAGGTCATTCACGTGACATACACAAATTATTTGTCATCACAATATTAATTGTAATAGTTAAACCGTAAATATATACATATATAGCTTTAGTCCTCAGCCGTAGATAACAATAAGAGCTTTAGCAATGACTTATTGTTAAATAAAAAATATACTCTATAACAGGTATAATAATTCATTTGTCAAAAATATTCTGTATTTCTGTCCGTTGTTTTAATGTTAGTTGTATAAATGGCAAGTGTGTGCAAATGAGTGCAATATGATATGAAAAAATGAAAATGTATAATGCCAGTCTACAAGTGAAAGAAAGAAAAATGGCTTGTTGAGACCCAAACGTATCATTTGAAGCTGTTCATTACAATGCGATTTTAAAAGTGTATAGGTATAGGTATGTGAGTAGATCGTCGGTACTTCTTTTCGGAGTATTTATACAATTCGAAAATATCAGATTTTTTTCCAAGGTCTTTTAGTTGTAATTTAATACAGTATTATTTTGTATTGTTTACAGGTATCTATTATCTACAATGATAAAACAATACATTAATTCCAAATTTAAAAGAAATAATAACATGGACTTATAAAATCATATGGGTATTTAAAATTATTGCGGGATAAAATTTTTTTGGTATAGAAATTGAAAATCTGCAATAAATCAAATAATTTGTTTGAACACAGCGAATGCATTATCGTCCATGGTTGGGCAGTCATTTCTGTTGATTGCATAAAGTATTATTTTTTTAGATTAATACACTTTGACTGGAACATGTCATTTATAATAGTTTAATCAGTCTAATCACTTTTCTAAAGTTCATATACTATGCAAATGTGAGTAATTTTGAAACATTAATGGACGATTCGCATTTAAATCAAAACTATTCCTTATTTAATCGGTGTTTTTCTATCGATTATAGTCTTACTACTCATAAGATATTTCATGTTTGAAAGATTTATCAAATTAACAATTCATCTATTGTTACTATATTAGTTAACTATAGGTAACTACCTGTTGGAAAAAATACTTATAATTTTACTTTAAATTAGGTAATAGACAGTTTTTATATTACATAAATGAACTATTGTAATGGCTAATGACTGATGATTAGTTATTAATTATGTTCATGTCTTTTTTAAAATTATATTTTAATATAATGGTTACATATTACATCTGAAGAAAAGGAAGATGACGGTTTTTGATTTCACAATATTCTGTTTTTTTTTTTTTTTTTGTAGTGTTACTATACTACTTAATAGTGGGACAATGAGGTACGATTAGTTAAAAATAGTGTCGATTAAACACTATCCTGCATTTTTAATTGTATTCGTTATTTAATTAAACTTGTTATTTAAAATATAATTGCAGAAGATGATTTTGTGTGTATTTCTCCGCGACTAATGAACCGATTAGAGGTTTAAATATTAATTAAGTTGGATGAAATATTGTTTAACACATTGTAGGTACCTACCCGAGTAATAAAGGAAAAAATATTATTAAAAACCTGACAATTTCAAAACATAAGTATTTAAATTTGTAATGAAAATAATATAAGTATGAAATTGTGCAGCGGTTGAATAATAATCTTTTGTCTTTTCTCTGAATGGCTTATTACTGTTTTAATTTTGGTAAAAAAAAAATACAATGTGCATTGCGCAACAATATTATATTATGCGACCAGAGCGATTCAATCTTAAACCATCACTACTTAGTGATTTATACATATCGATACGATTGTCATCTCGATAAGTGTTTGATGTGCTTTTTAGAATGACAATTAGTTTTTTTTATCGTTTTTAATGACCTGAATTTTTTCGTTTTATTAATCTCTTCTCTCATTAATAGTACTCACAACGCTTCATATCACCATGCGTGTTATTTTGTGCATATTCTGCCGCAGTCGTCTTGCAACTCTCGTAGGAGTTTTTGCAATCAGATGCAACTACATCTTTGACATTTCACTTGGTAACCGGTACACTTACAAAATAATGTTGTCTTGTATGTATAAAATCAAACAATAAAATACCAATACTTTAGGCACTTTCGAACAAAATGCAAGCTGCACATAATGGCCGTGCAAGTCTCCTAACGAATACTTATAGTGGCGAGGTTTTGCATTTCAATAATTATCAAACACTTTCTTTAGTAAATGTCCATCGCGGTTTTACAACCGTAGCAACGACTGACGTGTTTGGGTTTTGGGCTCTTGGCAAAATCGGCTAATAAAAAAGAGTTATGGGAATGTTCGTAACGTGGCTAATATCATATATACCTATAGGCTATATCACATTATACACAATCTATTAGAGAACTATAATTTTCGCAACGGGATATTGATCATTCAGAAACATACAGTAATATGAACTCAACTACCTACCTAGTACCTACTATGATGTATAAGTATATAGGTACGTTCTACGATACTCCGGTGTTGTTTTATTCTCACCGAGGTAATGAAGTAATTTGATATTGATTTACGTTGGTAATAACTAATAATTAGGATACCGATTTACTTCAATAAATGGCATTGAAATACATCATTTTACAAGGAATTTTGTTTGATACTATATTTAATAGCTGTTTAAATATATATGAATGCGCATTTCATTTAAAGTGTAACATAGAACAATTTCGTGCTTATAACTCGCGGTAAACGTACCTCATTCAATAATATTGCAATGATCATGACTTATGACAAATTATACATTAACACTGTCGCGGTAGGTAGGTGCCCACTTAACTATTTTTTTTCAATAACATAGTATTATGTTCTAAATCATAGAATAATATAAATATAATATTTTTTACGACGGAAGGGCAAAACAGTGAAGTATGCAAATAATTCGGATAGGTAAGTAGATATATGTGAGCCTATCGAAGTAGAGCAAGTTCACTAAGAATAATTACATACGTACACGTGTAGGTATACCTATTTCATTTTTAAAAAGTCTTACCTAGGTATTATCATTTCTTCTCAATGTTGATTGAATTATGTCTATATAGTCTTACTTATATCTACGATATAAAAACGAGACTATTTAAAAAAAATAATTGGTAAAATCGTTATAACATATTATTTAGAATGTATAAAATGTACGTATTATCATGTTGTATGTTATTATCACACTGCAGAGGGAAAAAAAGTTAGCTGTGCATATAATAGGTCGCTTTTTTTTTTCGAGTCGGCAGTAAAAAATAATTTTCATTGAATATTAAAACTACTCGTGCGAGCAATGGACATATTATAATTTGTATGGTGTATCATCTAGATTTATTCATGTCTAGGAATCGGGAAGCGAAAGTGAAAACTGCTCGCCCCCGGTGTTCCATCATTTTGAAATGCCTCATGGTGCAGGCTGACCGTAGGTATATAAAAATATATGAACATTCGTTACTTTCTAACCGCTGCTACTGTTATTTTAGTCTACCCGTATAATACCCCTCGGGTCTACACGGAGGCGTATAAGGAATATCATGTTGGAGAAAGTCGCTTGACTGCGAAATAGACTCAGAAGAACTTGTCATTTCAATCAAAGAGTTTATATGACAAAAAAAAAAAATAATAATAAATGATTAGATGTAAATGATAACGATAATCGCAAAATTGGATCCAACGTTGAATATTGTGTTTAGGAAGTAATTAATCGTCGTGTGATGTTATCGAGTCATCGAGATGATCGTTAAAATAGTTATGCAGGTAGGTAAAATTAATTTTTATACTCTTATTATACACAGGTTATACCGAGTGCAGCGTGTGGTAACCATCAGTAGTTATGTGACATTTTTTTTTGAAATCAAACGACACTATAAAAGACGATTTTCAGGAAGTAATCAAAAACAAATTCGAGAAAAAACAGTGAAACTAAATTTAAATTTGTTATCATACAATATTTCGTTGTGTTATTTTTTTGATCTTTCGGTTCTAAAATATACTGCTGTATCTTCAATAATTAAATAGATAGGACATAGCTGATGCAGGTACGAATGTACAACACAAACATCTTATTTTAAAGAAGTTTGGGTTCTAAGATCGACAAAAATACACTGATCCGATGTAGATGAACGTAATATTTTTCAATAATTTGTTGAGGATATTCAATGTCATTCAACCCCACATTGGACGGCATTTGTATGCAATAATAATATTATGACGCCGATATAAGATATTATTTTTCGGGTCGTGTATCAACAAGACATGCGTGTTTGGTGGTGGAATATACCTAGTCTTACCGGTCACTAGTGTATTATGATATTCTATAGGTACTTGCAGCGTATAATATAATATTGTTATGCACTTTTACGATATTTTAACGAAACTATAAAAACTATAAGCTACCCACAATAAACTATGAACGCGAGGCGAAATACGAATGGCCTACAAACCGCCATAACTGCACACACACATATCGATTTATCTGCTTACACACACACACACACGTCTCGTAAGTAGGGATTTCGATGAACGATATTGTGTGTTACGTAGTTCTAGAATGTATTGAGACGTAAAAAAAAAAAATGTATACAATTTTGTATTTATGTTTTTATTTTTATTTTTTATTATTTTTTTTTTTCTAAGACTTGCGTGAATGCGAGAAAAAATATAATAATAGTGTCGACGAGAGAGAAGCATAGAAAATATAGAAAGACGTATTGAAGAAATTCCAAACGCGTTCCAGACACGGTGAGGTATGTCTGCGTATGACCACTGCAGTGTGTTTACATCGGTTACGCGCGCACCGTAATAAAAATCGGTTACCGAAACAATACCATAACGTCATTAGCCGTCTGTCGCGTGCTGACCACAACAAAACAACGTTGACCTTCTGTAAACTATAACGCAGCTGCAGCGGCGGAGGCGGCGGTATCCGAACGCTGTTGCACTTCTTGTCGCCTAAGGTTATGAACCTTTTACGGGTGAAACCGCTTTCTCGCGAGGTAAAATCAGAGAATATAATATTCAATCATTACGGGCACGTGCGTATTTTGATAGACCTACCTGTACGAGGGGAAAACGGTGTAGTCCGTTTGACCGTACTAACTGTAGTTTTCCCGAAAAAATATTAAAATCGCACCAAATATTAATTGTACCCAGACATTAAAATAGCGATGTGACCGTTGTGGAACCGCACCTATACGACCACCGCCTGCGCGACGTACCCGCCCGTTACGCCTACCCGTATATTTTAGTACGTATAGGTATCCTTTTAATGATTTTATCACTACTCGTTTTTGAATAAACCGAACATTTCGTAAGACGCGTAATTACGCCCACGAGCGTTACAGGGACGAGGTATGATTCCAGGTTTTCTTGTGCATTTTGAACATTTTTTTTATACCGAATATAATATTATATAGTTCGTACAATTATTGGCACTTTCGATTTTTTAAACGAACGGATAAAAAATGCGTTACATCGGCTAGTTAATACATATTGTCTCTGTAACAGTTACCTCGTCTACGGCGAGAAAACGGTTTGCTCCAATTTTAAATTTATAATGATTATTGACGAAACAACATGAATTATGGGTACGCGATGTAACTAAAATAGGTTATATTCTGTACTTAATCCACCTCTATAGGTACTTTAATTATTATTGAGGTATGCGGTATATTATGTTCATACAATATTCTTTTGAATAGATTTGAATGGAAACCGATGGAATTTCCATTCCATTCGTACCACATACACGTAACACGTACGGTATTATTATTTAAAAAAAAATATATATATACCGAAACATTTTTGTTATTTGTCACATATTTTATGTCTATAGCCTGCCAGAGTAACTTGGTAGAATATTAAATTCCACTTTTCTACGACGGTATGTTTCACGTTATATTTTTCACCGAAATTTTGCATCATGCCAATATGGCATATATTGTTTTCGTTGTCACATAGAATGCCCGAGCTGTTCACCTGGTATTAAATAAAATCAATTAATTAAATATTTGTTATTTGTTTCACGTTCCGTTTTAATTAAAGCACTTCGTAAAGTACATTATTTAGAAATGCACCATATAAATTTAATATATTTTAAACCAATTAAACTTAGTCCATAGGTTAATATTTGGTCAACCGTGGTCACTTAATACCTACATTCCCCACAACATTTGTATTATGCCTATACGTATTATGGCGAATAAAACATCAAAAATTCAAAATATTTACGAATTGTTTTAAAAACATAGGAATGCACAGAACGATTCTGCATCATGCACACTCACCTTCTCACCACCATAGTCCTTTATTTCTGATTTTTGGAACTTTAAAATATACTTAAGCACCGTTTATTCAAATATTCAAATTACTTATATTATATACTATTATTATTTAATTAGTGCTCTGTGGAGACATCAACTAATTTTTTTCAAAAGAGAATTACCATTTTGTTATAAATTGTTGATACAATGACTTTTTTTTGAAAGTGTCGATGTATCTAAATCAAAACTCGAACGAGTAGTTTTCGAGTTATTTGATTTTGCGCAATAAAGATAATAGATAGGTAAAAGATAAAGGATTTGGAATAGAAAATTTCGACATTTTTGTAATAAATATTTATCTATAGCAGTCAACATTTTATAATTTGTTATAGTTATATAACATAATAATATATAATTGTTATAGTTATTATAAGTTTTCCAAGTATAATAAATACTAAATCCAACATCTATTTTATATTTTTTCAAAACAGTTTTTAAGGATTATTATCCTTAATAATACACATATGTATTCAGTTTATCAGAAACTACACATTTTGATTTAAATACATCAACATTTTCAAAATAATCATCTGCTTCACAATTTACAATAAAATAAGGTTGGTTCTCAATTGAAAAATACGTTTTTACATCGATGCCAACACTACAGGACACTAAAATGTAATGTTATACAAATCTAAAAAATTGGATGTACTGTCCTTATTAAGCATCAGTACTTAAATATTTTCAAAATCAGATTTTGAATAAATCAATTATTACAGAAGACTATGGGTGTTAACATGGTTATTGAATCACCCAGTAGTATTCTGTATATTTTTTAACTTTCAGTGTAACGACTCATGTTAAAATATTTAAAAATTTAGTTTAAATGTAGGAAAAATAATTTATTACTTCGTTACACTGTAAAGTGTTTAAATAATATAATTTATCACGTTTTTTCTACGTTATTATTAATTGATCTTCAAATTTAAGATTAGAAAGAAAGTTGTAAAACACAAAAATAGTTGTAATGAATTACTAGTTCTGGTCAAGTTTTTATTAAAAAAAAAAAATAAGGTGTTTCGTAATCAACGTAGGTAGTTACATAAACTTGAATTTTTAGTAATACTCACAATTAAACTTCGTCATAATTTGCATATTTAGTTATAAATAGCAATGAATAATAAAATATTTACTCAAAGAAGTTTTTAATTTCCGTGTTACAAATGTTACAGTAACTCACGTACGCTTGATTTTCACGCCTCAGTGTAATCTGATGTACGTATATTGTATTGTTATTATATATTTAAACAGGGATTACAATGATTTGAAAATAACTATAAAATAAATATTGGTTAAATAAATACGAATAACGGAATAAACATAGTTGAAATATGTTATAATGTGATTGAAATACGTAAGATGATTAATTTAGAATATGGTTCAATAAATGTATTGTGTTGAATTACCGTGAACATCTTGAAAAGTATAAATTCTACTATCCTCTAGGTATAGTGATATAGGTGGTTGGGCGACATGAAAATCAAATTTTAGTGAAATACTACAATTCGCTGTAATTTAAATCGTTAACGCTAAGAGTATATAAATTATATAAGTACACGTACCTACATTATTATGTACATAGAATATTATATAAAATATAATTGTGTTATTGTGTGTTGTGACATATTTTATATTATTTATTCAAAGACTAACAGTTTTAACTTTAAAGAATATTATCTAATTTAGGTTTTTAAGATGTCAACATACTAATATTAAAATTAAAATTAGTTTTAATTAACATTTTTTTTTCTAGATTTTTATCTGAATGACGCTCAGTAAGGACCAAGTTCTGTCTGGACGGTGAGTTTAATAATTAAATAATTAAAAAATTAAATTTGTTATTAAAATATTAAGTATTACATTATATTTGATAAACTATAGTAATAATATCAATTCGTATAATCTTAATGTACGTATGTTTTGCTATTTTCTAATACTATTGAAATGGATAACTTTCAATAATTATTGAATTACTGTTGGACTATTTGCTTATTGTTATCTTGAAGTAAAACTCATATTTTGTCCCTGATAATCTATGACAGGGACTTCCAAACTTTTTTATTCAAGGTCGACATAAAATATTAAAGACATATAGTTTTTAATCTCATAGAAATATATATATATATTTATAAATATGTTAAAAAATAGTTCTTAGAATATACTTAAATATTATACTTCTATATAATTTACACATGAGACCAATAATGATTTTGGATATTATACACGTTTTTAGATTATTTACGGTCTTGTGGTGGCCAAGTGGGGGGGGGGGGATAACTTTTTCGTTATTATTTTTGTTTTTTTCCCTTAGTTTGGAGACCCTTGGTATATTATATTATAATGTATTGTGTGTAATACATTTTATATAATGAAATTTATTTTAAACTTACAGTAAATAATATCATAATATTATATGATATCTTCATAAATAAGCTGTTTAATTAATACTCGTATTTTATAATAAAGTGATAAGTTCACAAGGGTGTGAAATGCACCTATAGTGATAGGATTGATATAGGAATATAATTTTATAATATTCCCTTTCATAGTTATTCAGTGACTTGTTTATAGATTTGGGATTTAATATTTATGACAAAAAAGAAAAAATGTTTAACCTTTAATTAAGGTAACAGATTATAAATTTATGAAAATAGCCACATTTTTAAAAGGAATACTTTTGTATTGAATGCTCCAATTGAACATCGTCAAATTTGAAAAAAAAATGATACTTAGTGGATAATGATGTATATAATATATTTTATTGATCTAATCAACGTTTCTTCACATTTATTGAAAATATTAATATTGTTGTCAAATACATTTAAATGCCCAAATTTAATCAAAAAGTTAAACTATAGTTAAAAATAAAGTGTCGTAGGTAGATCAAACTTAAAGTTCAAATTTTGAACCCATAAATAAATTGTAAGTTCACGATTTTTAAGTCATACACTTATACTAAACGAAAATAAACAAATAGCTAATATTGTGTTAAATATTTAGCTCTCCATAATACAAAAAAAAATTATACATCATTTTTAAAAACAAGAAGTTTTCAAAATTTTAAATTTAAATTAAAAATATTACTTTCGTTATATTTTTTTTGTTGAGATTGTCTGTAGAAGTTTTTTTTTATCTTAATATTTATTAAAACATTAAATTAAATTTATGTTTAACAATCTTAAATAATTATTAGTGTAGAACAAAATACAATACAATTTAGATTTTTTTAAATCATATGTATAATACCTATTGATTTTACATTGGTATAGAGGGTGATTTTCCAAGAATGCAAATAAATGGGGTGAGTTTTTATCTTTAATAATGCATTTATTAACAAACTAATTTCCGGAATTTTGAAAAGTACTTGATGACTATATTTTCTAACAAATAAGATTTTTTATGCTGCTTAAGGAGTATTTTGTGTTGATACAACTTATTTTTTTCATACGAGAATTTCCCTTTTATACTGTAAATTATTTAGTGGATAATTTTTCTGATATATTTTATGATTCACGACGTATCAAAATTAAAATTCGAACGAATCGTTTTTGATTTATTTAATCTAATATCAATTATAATTTAGGAAAAATGGTCCAAACTATATTAAGAATATTTTCTTTTTACAAGCATTTGCGTAACTGACAAACTAGGTCTCTACTTGTTCGAATTTTGAACTATTAGGTACAACAATATTTTTTAAAAAATATCTACTAATTAATTAACATTGAAAAGGGGTATATTTTTTTGAAAAATCTACATGAGACACTCTTAAGTATTACAGATGATATAAAGAATTTGAAAATATGGTCTTTTAGTACTATATTTAAAATTTGAAAAAATCTGAATTTAATAAATTCAATATTAAAAGAAAAATTGGAGCGAGGGTGCTTGGTGAATCATCCTGTATATAAGCTATTGAATATTTTCGATGCAGAGTGGCATAATAATAAATCGAGGTACCTTAATTAATTAAAATAAAAGTTATATATAAACTTAGTAGGGTTAAAAAGTTTTTGTTTAAATAATCGTGAATATGAATAGAATGGTTCATGAAAATATGAGAATTAGATAATATGTATAAAATGAATCATATTCAAAAGTTTAAAATCGTTTAATCATGTTAAGTGTTGTTGAAGATTTTAAATGTTGATTTTAAAAAAAAAATAAAAAAAAATATTTAAATATTAGCTTTAACACTAAATTAGTAATTTGTATAATATAAAGGGAAACGATACAGTTTTGGATACAATAATAGCTACGTATATTAAAGAGTTTGAATATTTTATAACTGTTTTGGTAGAATTATGATACATAATTTATCTAGAAATAACTTGTATTTTTCATATTTCCATCTTCAAAAATTAATTTCGATTAAATAGGTTCCTAATTTAAGAATAAAAATGCATAAAATAATATACAATTTACTATTGAAATACTTTAGTTTTCATTTTTATTTATAATTTATATTGGTATGCCCGAATTTAGTAGATTTACATGATATTCAATGTCAAAACGATTTACTAAAATATCATAAGCGGTTGTGGATAAGCACATCTATGATTAAATGACAGTAAAATTACATAAAATAATGCATCAGTCATCGTTGAACTTCCACGCACTGTGACAATAGCAATATTGCTATCGTTTCTGCCTCATACGATTTTAACTCAGGTAAATCACTTAATATTTTCATAACTATGCTCACATTTTAAATTATTTTGAAAATCAGTGGTATATTCTGCTTTATATTATCAATATTAAACTTATTTTAATTTTATATTACACACCTATAATACCTATTTAAATTTATATGAACTTATTTTATTTCGAAGTTTTAATCAAATATATGTTAATATTTTAATATATCATATGGGAATTGAATATTTAAAATAAAAACTAGTTAAAATATTATTAGTAAAAAATGAACCTGAAATAATTGGTATATAATATTTAGAGTAATTTAAAGCTACTTTTGTGGTAAGAAAATATAACTGGTTTTAATACAACTGTACATATTGTATTTTAGTTATACAACCATTAAATTCAGACAATGTGGAACTTTCAACTTTCTAATAATCTATTTGATAATAATTCAAATAAATTACTAAAAGAATAGAGTAAAGTAGAAACACTATTAAGTATTATTCAAAATTAAACATGATTGAAGTGTGTAAATCTTGATTTAAAAATAATTACCCTTTTCAATATTTTTAAGTTTTATAGTATTATAAACAGAAAATGTAGTATTTATTTTACTTATAAAAATATTTTTTTAATGTAATTTATAGATTTTAAAGGTTAATAACATAATATATGAAAAACGATTAGGTAGGTACTAATTAATTAATTTTAATACATTAAAATAAAATAACGATATTTAAGTTCAACAAATATTTTTAAAATTCATTGATATTTTTTTAGGTACCTTAGAATGGAGAGAAACTGATTTATACTTCATAATACAAATAACTCAAAACCCATTTTGAGAGATCAATGCAATTTGTAAAATTAAAATTGTAGTAATGTTATGGTTATACTCACATAATATTATTTAATTTTTTAAATTTATTTTAGATTATGTAAAATTACATGTCATTTTTAAAATATTTTTAAAAAAATTGTCTGCTAAATTATAGTAGAAAAAATGTTTGAACTTCTATTCGATGGTGGTTCTTTGTATCAAATTTAATCTATAGTTGGTATTCTGATGATCCAAAGTTAAAATTGTGTCAAGTACTTTTAGAAAAAAATAATCGGGAGAACCAATATAACAATTTGAAAAAAACTGAAATTTCTAACTTAACCAGTTTTTGACAAAATTTTGTTTATTAACTCAAAAATGAATATTAAACTCCGGAGACTCGACATTCTCACCGAATATTCATGTTTGAAGTTACTAGACATGTCATAATTGTCATAATATTACGATTATTTTTGTGCCTTTTAAATGCTTAATAATATTGTCAATTGGACAATGACTAATTAATAACAAAGCAAAGAATTTTTTTTGAGTTTGAGTCATTGTTTAATAAATAATCATTAATCCGCCAACATCCAATCTCCCACTCATCTATAAAGTGTTACATTGTGTGTTGCCAAAGTGACACACGGATCATTATAGGGCTATAGTAAATAATAGCCAGAGTACCTAAATGTACCGAATAAAATATACAAATGATAACACTTAAGAGGACGTAACACTAGTATTTGTTGTCTCCGTCTTACCAGTGCGTAATATAGCAAAATTACGCTAGGCAGAACACTTGTAGCTCCTTCAGTTTAAAAATTAGAGTGAATCGACCTATTATGAAACTTGATGGTAAGAACATTAATTGTGTTTGTACGTTGGTTTTTTGCGATAATTCAATTTTTAAGTGAGTTATGACCATTTTTAATTTACCGTAAATTAGATACATATAACTTGCTAAAAAATTGAATTATCGTAGAAACCCAACGTACAAACACAAATGATGTTCTTACCATCAAGTTCCAAAATGGGTAAAGTAACTCTAATTTTTAAACTAAAGGAGCTACAGGTATTCTGCTGAGCGTGAATTTGCCATATTACGCACTGGTAAGACGGAGACAACAAATACCAGTTTTACGTCCTCTTAAAAAGTGTATTATATGATATATTTTCATTGTTCATGTTGATAATAAACGAATATTCATATACATTATGTACATTTGTGGACAATTTGAGTTATTTTAATGTGCCTACTCGTATGTCAAAGCGTATAGGGTTACTAATTTAAGGTAAAATGTTATGCTGAACACAACGAGAGAGCAGCGAGATACAGAGAATATTCTACTGAATAATAACATGGGCTATTTAATAAATGTGTACGTTTTTTCTAAGTATGACTTGGAGACCTGCAATGTAAGGATACGATTCTAAGGTCGTATAGGAACAAACAGTTTAAGAAAAAAGAAAATATGAAACAAAAAAGTAATAATATTTTTCAACATGTCTCTAACGAGAATGCATACGAATACACAGTGCTTATATATAAAACATATATTATGATACAAAGAAAATTACTTTAACGATTTATTGGTATGTGTTAAAGTTAAATTTAATAAAAATGAATTTATTAGGTACTTATATCGGTGTTACAATTGAAAATAATAAATGATAATAGTCACATTTTCTCTTATTCGACGGAAGAAGGATGTGATAAATTTAAGTATAAAATAGTTATTGTCTTAAACGAGTTTATACATGATATTGTATTGCATAAACACGCGCGAGAATGTCAGCTTTTTTTGATTAAACAGTGTTGCTTCCGAAAGTCAAACTTTATACAAACTAAACTATAACCGCAACGACATTCCTCGAATAATTCGCTAAAAATCAATATCTTTTTATGAATTTGTGACATCAATAGTCACTTAGAACTACATCAGGATGCCTAATGCGTTTCGCGTGTACTTAATAAGAAATCAGCATGATTATGAATTTCTTTTTTTTTTTTGATCTACAGGAGGTATGGTCCGAGGTCATGTGGCTTTGTGCATAGCGACGCTCGCGACGTTTGTGCGGTCAGGCGCAGCGGGAATTCTCGAATGGGGACGATCCAACCATATAGAGGTCAACATACCCTGGTTACCATGTAAGTTTTTCGATTATCTTTAATTACCATACTATACCGGGTTGCATAAACAATCGCCGATCGTATTATATTTTAACGAATCAATACGGAGAGCTAACGACCTCTTAAACGTCACGTGATTTAGTGGCACATGATGATAATTGATTTAATTACACATATTATAATAGGTACTTACATTACATTTTAGTGATCGATTAAATTAATCTATTTTTGTACACAACTCGGCAGTAACACTATAAATAGATTTTTAATAGGTAGTGAAGTAATTGTTTTTCTCGGTCATTGCTGTCACATTTAAACATTTGACTCATTAAAGTAAAACGGTTATGAGTTTCTGACTGCGTACGAAAAATGACACGGAACTAGGAGAGGAATCGGTTCTATAAAGCATCAAATTATTACCATTTGGAACAACAATGAAGTATGCAATGTGTCTAGATTACAAATCTTGAAAAACCATTAAGTGAATTTTTTTTAAATTAATGTCGAAACATAT
Source organism: Myzus persicae (assembly GCF_001856785.1). Taxonomy (NCBI): domain Eukaryota; kingdom Metazoa; phylum Arthropoda; class Insecta; order Hemiptera; family Aphididae; genus Myzus; species Myzus persicae. The sequence goes on from NW_019100482.1 coordinate 580,278, forward strand.
CAAGACACATTCATTTTGGTTGTGCATTCATACTTCATTATATGTATCTTTGAAATTAAGTATAGGTACATGAATCTTAAATGTGACTCTGGGTTCACATTAAACAGTACCCATAGTGATTAATCCGGACTACCCAGTTCAAACTATTTGAAGAATGTTAGTTAATCAGTGGGTTTTAGATAAACTACCATAGATTTGTAGACTATTGTATTCCTGTGATTCACAAATAACAATTAGCCATAAAAACATTTCCATCACACATTATTTAATAATTTAAAATATATTTATATTCGAATTCTTCTGATCTAAATTCTATTGTACCTATGGTTTGTATCGGGTATTGGGTACTATGTTTTTTTTAATATGGTATATTTCATTCGATATTCAAATAGTAAAACAATAAAATTAGTGTGTTTCAAATTGGTTTTATTTAACAAAACAATACGGATATAAGATATTGTACAGAGTTAGTATCGTTTGACGTTCCGGTTACCCGGATACAGGTAGTGCTTTTATATTTTAAAACAATACTAAATTATGGCTTTAAAAAAAAAAAACACTGAGCTCAAATAAAATTATGTTTGGTAATATTTTAACTGCTGTCAGTATTTTTTCCCTAGGCTTAGAGAAACTGTGGAGGAAATATAAACACATTCTCAAAGTATCTACTAAATTCGATTTCCGATATTAAAATATACTACGTGAAACTTTTTAAGTAAGCTCCTACACAAAAGAACTTTCACAAATATCGTTGAAAACCCAATAATAATATATACAACAGAAGCTTTACTCCGAATCTAAATTACTATTGGTAACCTATGTCTTAAAGTTGCATACCTGTCGAAATGAATTTTATACAAACTATAGTGAAACTTATAAATAAATATAATAATATTATAATAAATTGAGTTATTTTTCTGAGGAATATATATTATTATGTTTTCAGGTCAGTAACACATAAACAATTAAAATCTATTGTCTAAATACGTACGTTGACATTTTTTCTTTTGTACGCTGAAAGTACCAAAACAATTGTAGGTGTACTTACTGTTCTAATACTACCTACTTAGTGAACATTATTTTATCCGTAATGCATGGTAATACGCGTCATACCTGTCCTGTTATATTATTAACGAAACATTTTAATATATGATTTATACCAGCTACACGTAAAAAACAAAAAAAAAACACTCTTACATTAGTTTAAACTTCAGTGTTGTTTTACTCGGAGTTTTTTATGGACAGAAATATTTATAATATGATTTATGAATAGGTATGTTAAAAGTTAAAAACATACCTGATTGCGAAAAAATTCGTGTGACATTTTAAATACAAAATAAACATAAACCTCATTTTCCAACAATATATTGTATTTTTGAATTTAATATGCAGAAACGGATTTACGTACGTATCTAAAAATTTATTATTTAGGTAGGTAAGTAATTCCGGCAGCTTAAATACAAAATTAGATGCAAAACTGTGTTGCATTCATTATGTAGTGCAATTGCCAAAACCCCGAATTATTTACCACAATTTAAAACAATTATCATAATTTTAAATTTGTATGAACAAAATTGTGAAATATGTCCCGACAATCAACATACACAACAAAATACATCAACAATTTACATAAATCATCCTTCCTTCATAATTTAAAATCTGCTTCTACGTAGTCATCAACATCCAGACTTAAATAAATGTTATTTTTTGATCTTAAAATAAATTTTTTGCAGCAATCACCAACCAATAACCATCATTTATAATTAATTTATCATACACAAATAGTAACGAAAGTAACTAGGTTATGGTTTTATAACAGTATAATCTAAATAATATGAAAAAAAAAATTTTAATCTAAAAACACATGAGAAAATTATAAATTGTTATGCAATTGTATAAAAATAGTATAAATTATATACTATATAATATAAACCTACCAAAAAATATAAATATATAATAATATGTGCCAATTATTCGTATTTCAAAATAAGTTTCTAAAAGGTTATACATTTAAATATTAACATAACTAATAGTTTTTAAACTCTTGTCCGCTGCAATACTAACTAAGCATATAGGAATAAAAATGAAAAGTCCAAAATTATAATCAATCATATTATACGGACAAGTGTAAGGTATTTTTTATTAACTATAATTATTGGTCACAATGAAATGAGATTAAAATTTTTTTTTGGGACACCATAATATTATTTTTGTTCCATAAATAAAAATGATTTTATTTTGAATTTTTAGTTGAAAACGAAACAAGATGTTACGACGAACTAGGGTGTTTAAATATCACCCGAGATTGGTATCATCTTATATATCGGCCGTTCAATGTGTTTCCATTAGCGAGACAAGTCATCGACACACGATTTATACTGTACACGAGAAAAAATCCATTACAGGTAACTTAAATTTTATTCAAAAAGTTATTAGTTAGAAGAACATTCTTTAAATCTAATAAAAAAATACGCACGAACGTACCTATATTATTTCAGAGATTATACAAGAAGAATTAGAATTTGTGGAATTTCTTTTATATATTTAACTAACCATTTATGGCCTGTGTGTTTATTTTCTTTTGCAACGAATTAAATGTCAAATACTAGAATAAAGGGATTTATTTTACTTATTATTGTTTGCAAATAACAAATACAGTTACTACCATACAAACATTATCCCACTTGGAAATAACAAAATTAAGACCTATAAAAGATGTATAAAAGTAAACAGTTCATATTATTCTTCAATTTGCAATCTTAATTTAAGAAATCAAAAATAAAATTAAGTTATCTTCCTTAGATTATTTTATATATAGGTAAAAAATTGTTAAAGTGTTCGAAAAATAAAATTAAACTTTACCATTAGAGTTTATATTTTATTCCCTTTCATCAGCTACAGTATTACCATTAACCATTGCACAATTATAATATTATATCTATGTTTTATTGGCTGTTCTTGTTTTAATAACTTAAAATCAATAACAGTTTATCTTTATTTTACTATAAAATTAGTATTTTAGTTCATTAAAGTATTATTATTAATTATTTAATCTATTTTTATTTATGAAACGATTTAAATAACTCATAATAAATTGTCTACATGTATTTTAAATTTTGAATAGTAACTTTTATTAATTGACACAATATATTATATACAATTAATAATTTATGTAACATTTTTGTACATGAATCGTAATTAGATGAAAAATTAGTTTTTAAATTAAATCTGTGTAATATTTTGATTAAAGTGTTTTGTTATTTGTTATTTTTAAATAAAATCGGCTAAAATCGAAATTATAGTATTTGTATTGTTAAGTTAACTATAGTCAATTATTCTATAGTAATTTTTAAACATTGATTAGTATTGAAAACGGAACGGGAAACTTTGGTATTTATATTGTAACAAAAGTGTTTTTTTTTTAGGGTCAAATGCTGAAAGTACAATCGGAGAAAACAATTCAGAAGTCCAATTTTGATCCCAAAAAACCTACAAAATTTATTATACACGGTTTTATAGACACGCCTTTGAGCAATTGGGTCAAGGTAACAGTTGACATAATATAATAATAACAATAACAATAATAGTGGTCATAAAATCGCTTTTAATTATTCGTAATGCAATTAATTCATATTTATTTTTGAAGACGAGGCCGTTTTTGTAATCGGATGTTATATTGTTAAAATTTAAAATTATTTCCGATTCCCATTTAAGGAAAAGGGGTACTTACGAAATGAAACTAATAGCGCCGATGGCTCGTCCTTGAAATGATTAACAAGCAATTTATTATTTCAAGTTAATAATTTATTAATAAATTCAGCTGCTGGCGAAAATCCTTTAGCTTTCTTCTTGACGTTTATTAATTAATTTTTACAATAATATTATGTACGGACATAGTCCGACAAAATATATGCATAAGCATTATTGTACGGATTACCATACTGAGTCAAATAATTGTTTACGAAAGCCATATAAATCGATCGTTATTTAAATTTACCTATTTGCATTTGTTTCGTCCATAGGAAATGAGGAGAGAACTTCTGAAGCATTCTGACTGGAATGTAATTGTAGTGGACTGGGCCGGCGGGTCGTTGCCTTTATACACGCAGGCGACAGCCAACACGAGGCTAGTGGGACTAGAAATCGCCTATTTCATCAACTATTTAAAAGTAATGTAATGGGTTGGATTAGCATTAAGCACAGATTATTGGATCGATTGAACCGAAATGAAAGATGTTCCTTCTTAGTACGAATTTATACGAATTAAAACGACATCAATAAACGAGCGTAGAAGATTGTCGGTAGCCATACCAGTAATAAAAAAATATATATCTATATATATATGTATAAGAATATTAAAAAAAACAACTAAATAATCTTTGATAGGTTTTTATTTCTAAACAATTTAATATATTATTATTGACCGTAATATTTGTACATATTTTTGAATCTATTTTTAGGTTTATCGTACCTATACGTTTGAATATTTTAGTTAAGCGTTCCACGATTAAATTACAAACTGATATTATTGTTCTTAGTATTTATTTCTTACGAATTCATTAAAAACCAAATAACCTCCTGCTATCAGGGAAGTTTCCAGAATCTTAGAGTGCTCGTTATCATCCGAATTTGATTTCCGATCCTTACTAATTGTTCTCATTAAAAAAAAAAAAAAAATTATGAATTCAGTGAATGATACGCATACCTACCTAGGTACTTATTATTGATCGTTTCGAATTATTTTCAATAGTTATTTTTTTTTCTCTAAGTAGGTATTTTTAAGGGAAATTGTAATCTAGTTGATTTTTGTACAAAAAAAAATCGTCCAATATAGATTACTCTCAATTATTAAAAATAATATTAATTATTATTGCTATACAATAATATCATGTGGGTAACATGTGATATATTTGTAAAGGTTTTAAACTTGCCATTACATACGTCACAATATTGTATGTTTAAGGAATTAAAATGTAAAAATGTGATAATCGTTAGATTAACAACTGTGTGAAGTAAAGAAATTATTTATAAGCAAGTACAGAAATCTCCCAGTGACTGATGCCATAGACACACACGTAATTAAACTCTGAAATAAATAGGTAGTGACTCTATATTGCTAAAATACGTAGGTATGCATTAGTTTTTTCAATATAAAATTATATTCAAAATATTCATGGTCCCATAATTGTACCTGGTTTACAATCGTTCAAATTTAAATGATTCATATTTAATTATGTATTTTCATTATTTACTATATTGTGTAATATTATTACGGTAATAACTGCTATTTATGTTTCTCGGTTACATAACATATGCATTAAGTTATATCGGGTTTTAAACGTTCATTTTTTTAAACTTTGCTATCATATTTTATCGTTCCAACTCGTCGCACTGTTTCGTTCACATCTAAATTATTTCTAAATGTTTAAACCAAAAATCGTTGCAAGTGTATTAACATTATTCACTAATAACAAAACGTAAGAATGCCCAGTAAGGATGATGACAAAAATAATAATAATAAAAATATAAAATATTATTTGCCACTCACATTATTGGTTCGTTACTTGTGTTATATTATTATTTTTTTTTTCTATTTGTAACGTATCAGGATAACGTGGGGTTAAATCCGAAACATGTTCATCTGATAGGACACAGTCTGGGCGCTCACACTGCCGGGTACGCCGGCGAACGGATCGAAGGACTAGGACGAATCACCGGGCTAGATCCTGCCGAGCCGTATTTCCAAGGAATGCCTTCACACTCCAGATTGGATCCTTCCGATGCGCAACTTGTGGACGTCATACACACCGACGGGTCTTCCATATTTCTATTGGGTAAGTGTGGTGAACTTTTGAATATGATTTTGCGGGCACACCACTGTATTATAATTATGACGCGCGATGACACGGGTAGAATATACGATTTGTACTGTTTGTTTGATTACCACACCGAGACGAATGAACGTACTAGTAATTTATGGTCTTACGGTCTTTCGGACACATATATCGATTTGATGAAATATTGAAAATCACGAGTTGATGGGTTCTTTGGTGATTGGTGTGGTTATGATATTATAACGGATAGGTACATTTAAGCGCATTCCTGTGCGGTTTAGCCAGGACGATACGACGTAATAACAGAATTAAGTACCCATAAAAAAGTGTTTGAAAAAATGGAATAGATAATAAACAATTATTTAAAAGCACGCATGATTGAATAACATAAAACAACTTTTTATTAAGACCCATCGAGACATTTTTTACTAGACCTAACATTAAAACATGGCTACCTGCTTTGAGTTGGATAGTTATTCATCACTGCAATAATAGTCCCCGGGTACATAATAAGTATTAATATTTTAATATTTTCTTATTTTTGTAACTGTATATTTTAAATACAAAAGTATAATAAATTATTTTATTTTATATGAGTAAACTAATTGATCATCAATTCAATATATTTTCTGCTTGACAAATAATATTGTTTTCTGTGCACTTTTGTCCTCAAATATTTCTTTTCCTGATTTCGGTGTATATCTGGACTACTGTAATTATATTATAACACGGAATTATTTTTAAAAATTATTGACGATATTATGTATTTATAACAGTACTAGGAAAAACCTCAGTCCAAGATTAATTACAATAAAGTATTTTAAATGTTAACTATAAAAAACTAATTAAATTTTAAGTTTAAACAAATTAAAAATATATATATTTAAATTATTAATAATTGCCGAGTACTGAAAGTTAATTATAAATTATAAATAATAATATGTAGGGAAATATCATGGAAAAGTTTTGCATAAAATAATAATATGTACCTATAATTATGAGCAACAACCATTCCCAAAAATCATAATATAATCGTTATTCTTATATACGTTTTTTTTTTTTAAACGGACATTAATTGTCGTATCTGTTGGTTTTTTAACCCTGGATTTTTATACGGTGGATATTTTGACATAGATAAATTTATCATTTACCTACCTTTTAATAAATCCGGCAACAAATATATAACTCAATTTATTGTTAAATTCATCGACCGAGAGGAAAAAATACTCGCATTTCCCAAAACTTGAGTAAAACACACTTGACAGTGTACGTTTAACGTGTGTAATATGTATATTTATTTAGGCTACGGGATGAGCGAACCTTGTGGCCACATTGACTTTTATCCAAACAACGGCAAGGAACAGCCCGGCTGTGATCTGACGGAAACTCCTTTACCTCTCACTCTCATCAAAGAAGGAATTGAAGAAGCAAGTCGTGTTTTAGTTGCTTGTAATCACGTGAGAGCCATAAAACTGTTCATCGAGTCTATAAACTCGAAATGTCCATACGTCGCACACAAATGCAACTCGTACCAAAACTTCTTACAAGTAATTAGAAAAAAAAAATTATGTTTTTAATATATACCTATGATTTTATGTGCCTGTACATTTTAGAACGGAAATGCTTATTACATTTTTTTATCCAAACATAATATTTGGACGTCTATTAAATTGTATAAATACGCTATAAACAAAGTCTGAATACTGAGTGTCTTGCGTCACCGCAGTCTTATGGCACTTCAAGAAAATATTAGCGTACGGAATGAAGTCTTCTAAAATAAATATAAAACAATTTTTTATTACGTCATGGTTTGAGGTGTAATTCGGTAATTTGCATATTTCTTACAGATTGTCTTGGCTAGAATGTTTTAAATTACGAAATGTGCTCAATATTTGGAATTTGCCTGTAATGTTTACATATTATTATTATAAGTACATATACCTATTACGTTAAAATATCCATGGTATATTAGTGTTGCACAATTATCTACCTATATACAATTATATTTTATCGGTTAAGGAACTGAGAAAAATGTGTTTTAGCTATAAGAAGTAGTCGTGAAATACGACCAACAAAAAGTCTGAATTGAATTCACAGTGCAAGTGTATTCGTACTATGATTAGTATTTAATTTCAAATTATGTTTAAGGGTAAATGTTTCTCGTGCAAGGAGAATGATACAGGATGTGCCATAATGGGCTTAAATACTGTGAGACCAAACCATGCACCAGGTTCAAAGTATTTCATATCTACTGGGAAAGATACGCCATATTGTAGTAAGTACATTCATAAAGAGAATATTTGATTTTTATCGAACCTGATGTTTATATTAAATTTCCATACCTAACTATAATTAATTAAGATGATATTATAATCGAAATCTTAATTTTTTTTTTTTTTTTGCTTTTGTTTTCTTTGAGCTAATAATTTACTTGAAATATAAAGGGTCGAGCTGATATGATTTTTATGAAACCTTTGAAATGATTATTCCTTAAATCTTGGTGTGATATATTTTCAATATAAAAAAAACTGTTTGCACTGCTCAAAGTAAAAAATTGTTTTTAAAAAATGTACTCGTTAATTTTAGTTAGAATCAAAACAACAATTAATTGGTTTGGATTTAGATCGGATAATCGGTATTGTGCGGTGGTGTTATACTTTACTTTAACTATACCTTCTAAGTATAAAAGTCAATAGTTAGAGCCTAAAAAGTAATATTGAAAATTATTACAAATTAACTTGGGTAATATGGATTTTAAATGCATACCTATTATAGTGGCTCGTACCCACTATACTATACCTAGTATAAGAATGAAGTAGTTATTCTAGTAAGTTTTCCATTAGTTTCTTATTATGAATAGTCAATTAGAACGACTGACTCATAAAACGTGTGTCCCACCGACGTTATTTTCGTTACAATTAATACAGTTAAATTTTTTATCATTATCAGAGTATAACTAAGTATCGATTATTTTATTTGTTATTTATGGCACTTATGAAATCAACCATTATATCATATTATTATTATGAATTACGTTTTATTATTTTTGAGTTATAACCATCATGATATGCACTGTATATTTAAGGTAATATTATGTGTTCATTTTTTAGGACGACAATACAAGGTCATGTTGGATTTGGCCAAGCCACCCAGGGCTGAGTCCTGGGTTCAAGGTTTTATGAAAGTGTCGTTACACAGTGACAACGGAGTTATCAGAAACCTAGACTTAACTCCCAAGTAAGGCGACAATGTTATCGTTGTGATAGCATAACAACTGCTAACAGTGTTATTCGCATATTATTACGTTATTAACGAGTACATTTTTTCGGCTCCACAGCGGTTACGAGCGTATGGAGCACGGGACCAGCCGGAGCTTTGTGGTCACCCATCCGGACGACATAGGACAAGTGAAACGGGTCGAGTTCTACTGGGAGTATGACATGGACGTGCTACAACCCAGGTCCATATGCTTCTTCTGGTGCAACGACCACCTGTACGTGTCTAGCATCGGCGTCACAGAGGCCGACGATGACGGAAACAGAGGGTATGACGATCACAATAATCGATGATAAAACCACGATAATACGTTATTATGAAACCACAAATAACCATGATATTAATTATTAACTTGTGAATACGTTTGAGGATATAGATATGTATCATGTCGGCATGTTGAAATTACTGCCAATTAAATATCATAATGTGTAACAATAATTCCGCGAAAACAATTTTTTTGTTATATTTCATTGTTAAAATAGTTACACCAAAAATTAAATCATCACGGAGAGTTACACGCAGTTGCCGCACAAAACAATTGAGCGAATTAAATATAATCTATCATTTCATAGGTAGATATATATATATATATATATCGTCTACGGCTGAATTTATAAATTCAACAATACATGGCATTTCAAACGATAATCCCGCAGTAATAAATTCATTATTTCAATTATTAGTAGTATTACGGGTAGCATAGTTTTTTTGCACGACGATATTTTATCGATGGTCGTCGATGTTTATTCCGACATTAGTAGTAGACGCCTAAACTATATTTTGTACAGTGTACTTTACGTGTCGCGATCTACTGAATAAACTGAGAAGCACTCGTTCGAGATTTTCCCAAAAACAACAGACTCCACGAAATATTAAACGGCCGATACGAGCCTCAATTCTTTTTAGTTAGAGCTCTGGTTTTTAATCAACTGTCCGGGTGGCGTTTCACATTTTCAAGCGGCATAAATAATTAAAACGTCGACTCCATGACTGCTCAGGCACGGATCCAGAGCAAAGATCTGGGGAGGGGGGGGGCAACAATTTTTTTACAACACAAATACAATTATAATAAATTATTATCCTTTATTCTTAGTTTAACAATTTTGTTATAATAGTAGGCATCAATGTGATAAATAAAATAATATTTTTATATTAAATAACAAAGTCTAAACGCCTTTTTACATTGTCACTTTTTCCAAATCTGTCAGTTATTTGGTCAATGCTTATTTCAACTTCCCTATGAACATTAAGTAAACATAACGAAGTTAGGCGATCCTTTTGCATTCTAGAGCGTAGCCAGGTTTTTACCCGTCTCAGGGTAGAGAAACTTGTGATTTTAAATATAGTAATATCAAGATCTGTAGAATTATAAAAATATATGTATATGTCTTATGTCTGGGGGAAGCTGCCCCCCCCTGGATCCGTCCCTGTGACTGCTATAATAGTTAATTATAAATAATTATTGTTTTGTCTTTAGCAAACGAGGCATCCAAGTGGACACCAAGTTGTGCAGCCAGGGTCCGAGGGAGTATGCTGATATCGCTTCCAGGACGTCAGCCGTGTTCGTCGACAAATGTGATGACCAAGAGCTTCTAAACTAATGACACAGTTCATGTGTACCGCTCGAGTATTGTGTTATTACGATTGGTCAAATGTACATAAGTTATATACATGTATAATGCATTTCAGTGTGCACTTTTGAAAATATTATGTACATAAATGTGTGATAGATATCCCCTACCTACCTTCGAAATGTTATACATTTTATATCAAAAATATAATGTTATAAGATATTTTGTAATATAATAATATATTATAATGTTTTCTATATTTAGATGGTGTTGCGTTGTTATTTTATTTCAAGTCGAACAGGTACACTACCGTTGTAACATTCACCGTGGCAGGGGGGGGGGGGGGGGAAGTTGGGTACTGCGAAATATTTCCTCGCGTGGATATTATTATCGAATCATTCACAATTTGCTAATTTTGTCTTTGCTTAAAGGGTCACATCGTTTGCTCGTTTTTCTAAATAATTAAAATATAGGTGTATAATATACTTAGAAAAGTTTAATGCCTGTATCGATAAATAACAAGAAACAAGATATTCCTAATGATAAATAATTAAATGACTGATATTTTCTCCTGCAAAGTGTTATAATTAATATTATTATTATACTTTTAATGAGTAAGTATAGTGAGAAATTATGTAACAGTACTCAAACCAGTCATTAAATTGTGTATTGATTTATAGAGATGTTGGTTTTCATTTCCTGTTTAAGTGCTTGCGTCTACTGTCTACAGCAATAAGTAGTTATTCAGTTTTATTGTTTCAATATTGTATATTATTATCAAATAGGTACCTACCGCAGCTACCATGGTTGTGTTCAACGTTTCTAGATTTCCGTGAGCGAAATGGTCAAAGTAATTATGACAACAATCAATACAATTATCCTCCACTATACTTACTAGTACTACTATTTGCATTTTTAACTTATACAAAAAGATCATATTCTACTCGAAAAAGACATTAATTTTAAAAAAAAGTTGTTTTTAGTATACATTGGTTGCAATGAAGTGCAGAAATGTTCATCCGGCACCTTTAGACCAGACCAGTGGTGTATTAGAGCGTATACGGGAGTATACGGCGTTTACTCATTACAATATTAACAAAGAAATGCGTATAATTGAAAAAAATATTTATTTTATAAGTATACGGTGGGTATACGGTGGGTATACGGTGGGTATACGGTGGATGGAGGTAAATGTAAAAGCGTGTATTATTTTACTAATTGTTTTTGAAGATTTGAAATAATTGTTCTTTTAAATTCTATATAGTGTAAAAATAAAAATAATATTTTCAACATATTTATGGATTTTATATTTAAAAAAATTGTTGGTTCATACTGATAATGAAGTAAGAATAATGATAAATGTTATATTTATGTACACTATTTTTCGAGAGGAGCGAAAAAAATTTTCTGGTATAGATATATAGAACAAGTGTCGAGTGTAGTGAGAAAAACATTTTTAAGATACATTAAAAAAAATATGGCGTATACACAAGACATTTTTTATCAATACATCCATGGACCAGACACTTGGTATTGTACGTAAGATAAGTGTACAACGCACCTCCATAATATATACATTTCCTTTTTTACAATATTTATCAGAGATTTCAGGGATAAAAGGAAAGTCGGAGGTTGGAAACATGAGAAAATAATCAGTATGGAACTGGAACCTTGTGAAAATATTGGAACCCAGCGAAATCTTTGTTTCAATATTTAAGAAATTTAAGTCTAAACCTATATTTTCAGAGCACTCGTGTCCATTCCCCCCTCCCACATGTTCCCCCACGATATTTGGTACTTTGTATATTATTATACATAGTTGGTATCTTATACGTCAACGAATTTTAGTTAAAACAATGATTATTATTGATAAGCGATATGCTTAAACATTATTTCCTTCCTTTGGTCTTTGAAGACTGATGCCATCGAGAGTACTTTAGGCATTTTTCCGAAAATTATATTTGTTATACCCACTAAAATTGGACATTGGTTAAAATCAATACCAAAAGAAACAGTATTTTAAGTTAATGAACCGGAAACGATATTTATTATAAATAATACAAATCCAATATAATTATATTGAAAATCTATAAATTATCGATACCCGGACAATATAGTGTGCTTAATATTCTACTCTCCACATTAAAAGTAAGTACAAATAAACTAATTTAGAATATGGGTGAATAGTATTTATACTATACTGGGTGTCCCTAGAGGATTTACCTATTGCGATATCTCCCGAAGTAATAAATATATCATAAATCTGTTTTTTTTCCTAGACTCACAGATACAAAGATTACTTATAATTAGGGCTGTGAATTTAATGCACTAAAAAACCTTTAAAAATGTATTAAAAATGTCAAAAATATGCAATAAAATATGCACTTAAAATGCAAAATATGCACTCAAAATGCAAAAAAAAGGAATATAAAATGCCAAAAATTATATTTATATTAATATTGGATACTTTATATTAAACATTAGTACAATAAAGTGTTTAAAAAGTATTTAAAAAAAAAAAAAATAATAATAAAAATGTTGATTGAATTTGATTTGACGATATGCCACAATAACTTATCTAAGTTATCTAGTTGTCTAGCAATTGCCTTATTTTGTCGAATCGTTATCTTTACCTAATCCGTATATAGCGTGTGACTTGTGTAAAATATTATTTAATAAAATATAAATTTGACATAATATATAGGTACAGCCCGCGTAAAATAAAATAAAAATGTTTTCAAACACCTAAAAATGCGAAAAAATGACTAAAAACGTCAAAAAATGCAAAAATATGCAAAATAAAAGTTTCATAGATGGATTCGTTATTACGTAATTCAAATTATGTACTCACAAAGCTATATCTTACATTCACCAAAAAAAAATGCACTTTCCTATGAATTCACAGCCCTACTTATAATTTATTTTAGATTTTGAGCGGAGCGATGAATGTGTTGATTTTACAATGATGTGTGTTTTTATGTTTTTTTTTGTGTTCACGGTTTCGATTTTCTTAAATAGCACTGTCTCTGGTAGGAAAGTGTATCTAGTTGGTGCATTCGGGGGGTCAACATTTAAAATTCTCGATAGTTTTCAAAAGCTACAGGAAAAACAAAACAAAGGATTAAGAAAAAATGGAAATTTTTAAGCAAGACCATTTTTCGAAAAAATCGATTTTGGTTTTTTGTAGGACTCTAACAAAAATGACTGTAGATACATGAAATTACCACTTGATATTTGTGTAAGCATTTTCTGTACACCATAAAATTTTCAAAATGTTATTTGTTTTTTTTTTAAACCCAAGTCAATAAAAAAATTTACGCTCGGTCAACAACTTGAAAATGTAATACAAGGTTCCTTGTAAGCTATTAATAATGGAAATTTAAAAAAGAGTTGAGCATAAATCCACAATAATTTTTTATGAATGTTTAAACTTAGAGTTTTGACAAAATTCGCAAAAATCATGAAAATGAGCAAATTATATTTAGTTAGAAATTCATAAAATTTTTTCTATTTTATATCTAAGATCTAAAAATTTAATATGAGATTTCTTACAAGTTGGTATAAATTTATCAAAAAAAAAATTCCTACCGGAAAGTCAAATTCAATTTTTATGAGCGTTTGAAGTTTAAATTTTTACAATATTGGATATTCACTCGATTTCTATTGCAACGATTTTCTTATTTTGTTTTAATTCAAAAACAAATAACCGTAGACACTTGAAATTTACACCAAATGTTTATTTTATTAATTCATAAACTTGATAACATTTTCAAAATATTCTGTCTCGTTTTAGGTTGTTGACGGACATTTTCAATTTTCATTTTTTTCTTCTATAAATGCCAATAAAATTTTATTTGTTGGGTGAAAAAACATGAAACTTTAATACATGACTTGATAACTTGTTACAATAGCAATTGAAAAATATTAAAAATACATAGGCAAGATTTTTTTTTTTATAAGCATTTAAAGTTCAAATGTTGACAATATTTATCAAGTTGAAGATTGAAAATGATTTTGTAGTTAAAAATGTATAAAATGTACAATTTTTATAGCTAAGGATTGAAAATTTAAAACAAGGTTCCACTTAAGCAGCTTTTTCCATAAATAATAAATCTAAAATATATCACGAATACAGTTATTTTTTACAGACATTTTAAGTTCAAATTTGGACAAAATCGCATATTAACGCAAAGAATAATGGTTATCATTTTCTTGTAATTCGGTTCCAAAACAGCACATAGGTATATTTAATATTTTTTCAACATCACTGATAATTTAAGGATAGTATTAATTGAACTTACCAACTACCATATTAATAATAAGTAATAAAAATATAAAATATCCTAAACTGACATACCGTCTCTGCTCAGAATCGTTTTTCGTATGCAATGGTTTAATAGCGTTGAATTCAAATTTAATGCCATCCATTACAGCGACCTCTTAGACACTTATTGTACAGCAAAGCGACATACACTTACCCGCCTTTTTTTAAAATTTAATTATATTTTTTGGTAAAAAAGTAAAAAATATGTATTTTATTTTTTTTATTTTAAACCAATCGAAGATAACCATTTTGTAGAGTTTATTCTTACGCATATGTTGACCTTTCAAAATTTTGTTTTCGTTAATTTCACGAGTTTAATCATTTTTTTAGTTAATAGGTAAAACAGCAAAAATCCGGATTTTGTCGGGGAGCGAATAAAAATATATTATTTAATATTTAACAATACTTAGATATTATTAGGAGCATTTCTGGTACGAACTTTTTTGGTAATTATTTATTACCAACCTAACGAATTAATTATAGAATTTAAAACATTTCGTTCGTGTTCGGTTCGGGTTTTTTAAAGCTCGGTGTGACTTTTGAACTCAAACCGAAAGCCTAAAGATCGGTTTGATCATTCAAACTTTGAATATTTCGACCCACCTCTCATAATATCAAAGACTCTTTGACTCCTCTATTATTATTATTATAATATTTTTCGACAACGAGTATTTAATGATATAGTATACAGTGACAAATGAGACACAAGTAAGTACTTGTGTTAGTTTTAAAATACAAATCGTAAATCGACTGCACTTGGTTCTATACGCATAACTGGTAGTTAACATAAGTACAAACGTGATAATGTTTTTTCTCCCAATGGCCACTGCAGTTTACAAGGGTATCTTTAAATAATATGGTTATAAAATAATAATATTAATAATACAATGTTTGTGTTTTTAAAAAAGTTACGAATGGTTTATGTTGAATAAAAACATACATTCGGTCGTGGGCGTGGTTCTGGTCTATAAATGATCTGGCGGAGAGAAGTGGTGGCCAGAAGTATATAAATACCGTGTGTTCGGCTTTGTATGCGTTTTCTCCGACACTTCAACAGTCAAGTGACCGTTACGCATTTTATTTTGTTTAGCTCGCTCCGGCCGTGTGATAACACCTCGTTTATCCGTTTTCGTTTTCGTTTCATAAGCCATTTTGAAAAATGACCAAAATACCAGCCGTGGGCATAGATCTGGGCACCACTTACTCGTGTGTGGGGGTGTGGCAGCACGGAAAAGTGGAAATCATCGCCAACGACCAGGGAAATCGGACGACACCCAGCTACGTGGCGTTCACGGACTCGGAAAGGCTGATCGGAGATGCCGCCAAGAGTCAGGTACGCAACGGAGTAGACGTTAAACGCCATCGCGTTTAGGTATCACAAGCCAAAAGTAATATTCCGGTATATCGATTAAAACGATAAAAGACGACCCTCGTGGACGCGATCTCGTCCCTAACAGTTTCTCTGCTTTCAACGAATCAATTATATCGTGTTGCGTTTTATAATATGGTATACATACGTGTCCGAAATCTGAATCAATAAAGTTTGATAAATAGATCGTAGTCGAAGTCATAATTTTCATTAAAGATCGAAACAATATCAACATAATATTTGTTTTACAACAATCAAACGCATTGCGACGTTCAAACAATGATTTCAATACGACTGTAGGTGACAACAATGAATTAATCATTACAAGCAGTTATGACTAATAATATTATATTATATTTAAATAGTATAACCGACGTTTACAGACATTTTTCGAAGCGCTTGCAGCAACTATCATTATATTATTCTTATTCATCTATTAAACTCAAAACAACTAATTTCGAGGTGCAGTTAGGTTTTTTAGTGAGTACTTTAGTGGGTACGTATTCAAAACTGTAATGTTAAAAATGTTTCTAATAAATAAAAAATAATTTTAAACACTACTCGCGCTGTGCAATTAAAACGAATAACTTAAGTAATGACTTAATTTACGTATAGTACATATATAACGTATGCTATGATATTGTTGACTATTGTAACGAATGAATTACTTACTGTAAATTTAATCGAAAATCAAAATTTACGGTTAATAAATTGACTTAAATTGATACTGAAATCAAATTATTTTCATTATTAGAAATTAGACTGTATTGCCTATAGTCTATTTGTTTCATCATGTCACCTGCAACTGTCGTGGACTTTTTTTGTATTCCTGGTACAGCATCGACTACTAGGTTATTATATAGCTTACAACGAAATAAATACAATAGTTATCTAAGATTCAGTTGTACGCATCAGTAAGTTTCAGAAATGCGATGGTTTTGTTGGGGTTGTCTTTGATTGTGCTAAGAGCTTCGGAGAGGGTTGTCGGACATTTCTATAGGTTTTTCCTAGTTTTCATATAATGATTTGTGCAGTAGACAAAGAGACACTTGACTGTAAGGGGTTCTAGGCAAGTTTGGCACATTCCAGGCTTTTCACCTGCAAATAAGATGATTATGGAACATTTTTGAGTGATCTACACGTAGTATAAAGTGTTTTTACGTATAAGTCATCGAACCGAAAAAATAATAGTACCTACATGCAATGACAAATTGGTTTAATGCGTTTTTTAAATTGTAGGTACATCATTTTTCTTTTCAACAACACTAACGTGGTATATGTCTGCTGATTTTGTGGTAAGTAGATATATTTCTAAAACGTCGGTACCACAATCAAGAATAAGACTTAACCATTTTTGAGAATACATTCCGTGTAGATACTTCATTCTCGTTTAGAATTTCTCCGGTGGTCTCAATTTCTAAGTTATAATAATAATAATTATAATACAACATTGTATGTACTAAAAATTGTTTTACACGCATTCGATACGTATGTTCGCGCATAACCGTTGGTACAAACGTCATCGAATTTGGCGAACGCGAACGCGAACGCAAGCCCACGCATCTAATTATTCTCACCCACAACGACATTACACCACTGGGCAGACACAAAAATATCCCGATGACACATGTGCACTATGTGCTCCCAGTTTGATTTTATCTGGAAAGTGTTATTTCTAGAGTCGCGCGATGCGTGTAACGTATTTTTAGACTGACCATCATAAATAATAAAAATAATATAATACGATGTTATTCACAAAATCATAACCACTATAGAACGGGATTCTCGTAGATATTATGACCTTACCCGTTTAGGCCTGTTTACGACCATTCAATTACCAAATCGGGTGTTTGAGGAACACGAACGCACACACGATATTATTGTAGGCACGTCGTTTGCGTGTCGCAAGAAGTGTGAGACATATTATTATTATAGTGTGTTTATGTGTGTGTGTGTGTGTGTGTGCGGTGTGCCCATAGATGGAGGCGGGCGCTCAGACGACGATGATTCATCCATATCCAAATCTCACTGCGCACGGTCCAATAATATTTCCCTCCATAATTATTAATCGAAAAAAAAATTATTTAACCTTTGTACAACACTGATATCACCGTTATAATATGGCGGTCATACAGTACGTAGAAGTAGATGGAACTAAAATTCAAAAATCTGGTACTGAAATTTCTATATAGAATTGTGTAGGGCACGATAAAAATATCAACTCATTGTGTGTCTTATTACAATCATATCATAATCCAAACGAGAATACTGCTGCAAGATCTATTTTTCTTACATATATTTTCTAAATGGAAAGTTGCCTATATATTCCCGATAATACTATAAAATATTAAGGAAGTAATAATTACGAAATAAACATGTACGTTTATATTTTCTATTACACAACATACGCCATACTACGTGAATTCAAATACAACTGTACAATAAAAATTGATAACTGTATAAAGACAATGAGTGTTTGATAATAATCGTTGAGTATAATCGTTATCGTAATTGTATGGCATATCAGTATAAAATTAATAAATCGAAGATCATAACATAGGTGTGTATATTAAATACACGTATTTAGAGGATTGTGTTGTAAAAACATAAAATATGTTTTGTTCTGGAAAAATAAACAAAAAAAATAACGGTTAATGATACTCGTTCTCGTTGAAAAGGCGCTATATCTTATAGCTACTACCGCAAGCTATACCATTCGCCAATACCTGTTCGTGTTATTTAACATTTTAATATTTTATCAATTATGACTTTTTTTTATTATTTTAGGTGGCCATGAATCCGCGGAATACGGTTTTCGATGCCAAACGTTTAGTAGGTCGTAAATTCGACGATCCAAAAATACAAGCGGACATGAAACACTGGTCGTTTGAAGTGGTTAATGAGGGTGGCTTGCCCAAAATAGCCGTCGAGTATAAAGGCGAGAGGAAAATATTCGCCCCTGAAGAAGTTAGTTCGATGGTGCTAACGAAAATGAAAGAAATCGCCGAAGTCTACCTTGGCGGAAAGGTAAAGTGTGTTTTTAAAATTGTTTGGTAATAATAATATTTCATAGGTCTGTGAAGTTTCCTCTTATTATTCACTTGTATATTTTAGGTTTTGTTTGATTGATTTGATGTATTCAAGGTTGATTTATTTTTATCTGAAAAAAAGATTTAGGTTTTTTCCATAAAACATTTTACAAAAACATTGAAAAAATTAAAAATAAATAATTATTTTTGTCTTATAGCATGTGATATAGTATGTACGTGACCACAGAACAAAATTTCATGTCAAACTACAAGTCTAATATTATATAAAAAAATGATTTGTGTTTAGAATATATATATCCTACATATTATTAAATAAATTAAATGCACATATATTATGCATCTATAATTCCACAGAAACAATACAGACGAATATAATATAATTCATTAACATCAAAGTGGTGGATATTAAAAAAAAGTCCTGAAAACATCCTCGGTGATAATAGAGATAAGCTGTGGGAAAAATAAACATTAGAATTTTACCAAATACATAATGTATGATGTATGTATTTATTTTTTAATTTTGGTCATTGAGGTGATTTATGTCCCCCCATAACACCCATCACCCTGTAACCAGACATCTGACATCTGTTGAATGATGTAGAATACCTAATCAGTTGTAGAATAACGACTAATGACCGTACTATCGGACTGATTACCGTATACAGGTCACCGACGCCGTGGTCACTGTACCGGCGTACTTCAACGATTCCCAAAGACAAGCCACCAAAGACGCTGGAGCCATCGCCGGACTCAACGTGCTGCGGATAATCAACGAACCCACGGCCGCAGCTCTGGCTTACGGTCTCGACAAGAACCTGAAGGGCGAGAAGAACGTGCTGATATTCGACCTGGGCGGCGGCACGTTCGACGTGTCGATCCTGGCCATCGACGAGGGTTCGTTGTTCGAAGTGAAGTCGACGGCCGGCGACACGCACTTGGGCGGAGAAGACTTCGACAACAGGTTGGTGACGCATTTCGTCGAGGAGTTCAAGAGGAAGTGCAAGAAGGACATCAGCGGAAACACTAGGGCCCTGCGACGACTGCGGACGGCCTGCGAGAGGGCCAAACGGACGCTGTCGTCGAGCACCGAAGCGTCCCTCGAGATCGACGCCCTGCACGACGGGGTCGATTTTTACTCGAAAATCACCAGGGCCCGGTTCGAAGAAATGTGCATGGACCTGTTCCGGTCTACACTTTCGCCCGTGGAAAAAGCACTGGCCGACGCGAAAATGGACAAGAGCAGCATACACGACGTAGTGCTCGTCGGGGGTTCGACCAGAATACCAAAGATACAGAAAATGTTACAGGTGATTTTTTTTTATTGTTTGGATTTTTTTTTTTTTAACAACCGTCCAGGTACGGCGTGGGTAAAATATAGTGAAATTAAATTATTATAATAAATTAAGTGAATAAAAGCGATTTGTACCTATGTGAAAAATAGTATAGGTATATAATATGACACGGGTAGCTAGTAGGTGTAATCTAAATGTATTGAAATTCATAATATTTAAAAACAATTATTAGTCTTTAGTGATCATCAAAAGATGGAATATTTCTTATAAATAAAAATAAGTAACCATTCATATTATCAAATTTCACACAGTATTATATAGTACACTGCTATAATGACGATAACCAAATTCAACTTTGGTTACTGATAACCTGATTATACATTTATGCATATAAATAAGTTGTTTTGAGGATAAAACATTTTTTTTTAAATATTTATATCCACGAAAATATTGAATTCGCCGTTATACATAAACTTTAGCTAGATACGTACCCGTGACAGGTAGTTGCTTATTCACGATTTTTGATTTCGTTGTTTCGTCGTACTGTTCCTATGGGGGTTTCCGTTTTCCGCCAAAATGACCCTCGCTCGTTATCACCATGGCCGTTTTCCGCCAAAAAAAATGTATAAATTATTTTTGAGAACCCCTGGACTAAAACCATCAAATAGTGATGATTACGATGTAGGTACGTGATATTATTATATATTTTATATCATTTTAATTTTTATAACAATGTATTATTTGGAAGACAAACTAGTGATGTTTATAATTATAACAATTAATATTTATACTGTTTTTAAGTACAATTATAATAGCGTATGCGTTAGGAAACACACTGGGTAGTGGGTACAACTATAAATAGGGGAATAGTAATAGTAAGATAAGATATAGATAAAAGTTTATGATCAATAAACTGAGGTGAGGCGCGTGTGTGATACAAGGTGATGCGCGTACATCGTGATCATTACTATTTGATGGTTTCAGTTCAGAGGTTCATAAATAATTTATAAATTTTTTTTGGTGGAAATCGGAATACAAACTTTGGCGGAAAACGGCCACGGTGATAACGGGCGAGGGTCATTTTGGCGGAAAACGGTGACGCCCGCTCCTATCGTTACTGGTTAATTAAATGCGATTACCCGAATAAAATCAGGATCTAATACTCCGAATATTCTGTATTTCAATCTATTCATAATATGTTGATACACGAGTCGTTCTGTCGCAGGATTTCTTTTGCGGCAAATCGCTAAACCTGTCCATCAATCCTGACGAGGCCGTGGCGTACGGAGCTGCCGTCCAGGCTGCCATTCTCAGCGGCGATACCAGTTCGGCCATCCAAGACGTACTTTTGGTTGATGTCACTCCCCTGTCGCTCGGCATCGAGACAGCAGGTGGCGTAATGACCAAACTTGTGGAACGCAATTCTCGCATACCGTGTAAACAACAACAAACATTTACCACGTACTCCGACAACCAGGCGGCTGTCACGATCACGGTGCGCATTTATAATATGACATTCACTTTCTACCTAGGATCTAGTTGTCGTTGTGATTTTTTTTTTTGATCGAGCCGAGTTTAACTGTTGTTCTAGGTGTTCGAAGGTGAACGAGCAATGACCAAGGACAACAATCTGTTGGGTACATTTAATTTGACGGGAATCCCTCCCGCACCACGTGGTGTCCCAAAAATCGAAGTCACGTTCGACTTGGACGCCAACGGTATTCTCAATGTGTCCGCCAAGGAAATCAGCACGGGCAAGTCCGAAAGGATTACCATAAAGAACGACAAAGGTCGATTGTCCAAAGAAGATATTGACAAAATGTTGAAGGAAGCGGAGATGTATAGACAAGAGGACGAAAAACAAAAGGAGCGCGTTACCGCCAGGAACCAATTGGAGAGCTACGCGTTTAGTGTCAAACAAGCGATTGAAGAAGCTGGCTCGAAACTTCCAGAGACGGACAAGAAAGCGATATTAGAAAGGTGAGAAATCCACTCGACCAGTATTATATGATTTTGTAAAAAAAATTCACTGTAATCGAATGCTATTGTGTCTGATGTTGTAGCTGTAAAGCGGTGATCACGTGGTTGGAGACAAACACATTAGCTGATAAAGACGAGTTTGAAGATAAATTGAAAGACCTGCAGAAAGAGTGTTCACCGATCATGACCAAACTACACCAAGCTGGTGCAAAAGGACCAAACGTCGAAGAAGTCGATTAAACAGTTTAAATTGTTTTCAAAATGCGTTTGATGGGAATTGTTTACAATTTTAAAAGATTTAATAAAATTTAATTACCAATTTGAGATTCACATAAGATATTATAATAAGGTGCTAAACTGCTGAATATTGAGATCAATATAAAATTAATGTTTTACTCAAACATTTTATAGAGCACATAATTTATTGAATTCATCGTCTTATCAAAAATACTTATTATACATATTATACAATTAGCATATCACCGTAATAAACTAATAAAGATTATATGAAACATTATAATATATGTAAGCCAATTTTTTATACACGGAACAATTTTTAAAATATTTATAATCTTTTTAAACTATTTGTAAACCTTTGATACTTTCGATTTTTTCCTTAGTTTTTCTTCTGTCACTGCCGATAAAAACATTTTCACTGGATCAAGAAGCTCGGGAAGTTAATACATGATGCTCTAGTAAGTTTTAAGTATAGCTGTTTAAAAATATTTGAGGCTCATAGGCATGATTTTTTCTTTGTAATTATTTGAAATTAAAATTTGGATGAAACTTCGATATTTAATACAAGAAAAATAATGGTTTTGATGATTTTGTTGTACTTAATTCAAAAACATTTTTGTTGCTGATTCAAAACTATTAGTTTATCTTACTGTTCATATAAAGTGATATTTTCAAAACTTTTAAGGAACAATTGTATGATATTCGCTATTTATAAACTAACACAGTTCTAAGTAAGTATTGACTCAAAGGTCAATAACAATATATAGGTACCTATAATACTATTATCAATATATTATATATCCCAATGGCCTTGCTGCCGAGGGTTTTTTTGTTTAATAAAAAAAAAAAAATACTATTATCATAGTCAAATATTAATGATATGACATTAAATGCAATATTTTTGGCAATAATTAATTTAACCTATTTACTGTGTTACTAGTGCAGTGAAATAAATTACTATACTAAAAACCACTGATCCAGCGCTCTGCTGTGCAGTAGGTTATGAGGTTATGACTTATGAGTGGGTCACTGCAATGGGTGGTGTTAAATTTGAATTCAATGATATAAAATCATTGTATACGAAAAACGATTCTAAGCGAAGACCGTCTGTCAGTCCATAATATTACTTGGTAGTTTAGTATATTTGATGATATCATTGAGATTTAAGTAATTAATTTTACTATCAATCGTTAGTACCACTTTGGTTAAATTAATGTTGCCAAAAAATTACATTCGAAAAGTCTTTGTGTGTATAAAATATTTTAATAATATACTTTAATAAAAATAATAAAAGTTTCAAGCATCCATGAATAATATTTTAAAATAAAATCAATCTGATCTCACTGTTGTTGTGCCTCTGCCACTGAAATTCCGCGACAAGAAGCCTGTACAGTCGTGAATTCGTAATATTATAATAACAAGATATTTTTAAATACAAAAATCACTGTACAATGTACATATTATATTATATTATTCAATATTTTATTATTCACCAGCTGATTTTAAAGCTAGTGTAAATACATATTTACGTATTTACGTATAAACGTAGGCATTATTTCGACTTCTTATTTTGTACACAGATACAAATAAAAAAAAAGTAAAACATTGAAAAAAAAATAATAAACGCACATCATTGTAAAATCAATAAACACGTGTAAAGCTAATAACCTGTATAGTTGATGCTTAACCAATAAAGAAAAATCAAAAAGTACTCTCAGCTCAGAATCGAATAAAAATAGTACAATATAAATCAATAAATATTTATTGACAAATTGCAATGTTTGTGAGTGTGTATGTAAGCGATCCACTGCCAAGTCTGTTTCACTCATAATGTTATGGCTCCGAAATTCGGTACGTATACCAGAGGATGTGCATCTCGGCCACCTGTAGTCGAACAACGACGACCACCTGTACTCGATCAATGTCGGCCATCTCCGTAAAAAGACGCCGTGACATCGTGTGCGACGGAAATTGACCTACAGAACTTTACTCGAGTGCAGGTTCTACAGTTGCGGTGACGCTTCGGCCGATGACGATTTTCATAATTTTTTTTTTGTTATCTTATTGAATGTTATTAGGTATTGCTTTTGGAACCTTGGGGTACCAATACTAGATTCACTTTTCTATCAGAAATTCTTTTGGATATTAGAAATTGAATCATCTTTTCTTATGTGAAAAGTACCTTCATACACACACACACACACACACACACTGTTAAATCCATAGGTCTCATACTACTACTAGGTTATCAATGAGTGTATGGAAAGTGTAACAATATAGAGGTAAACCGTAAACAATATATTTAAATAATCGATTGCTCGTACGCATGGTAGTGGGGAATAGTAGTCTAAGATATCTATATAGATATTTATTTATTTATATTATTGTATATTATCGTAAAAACAGCCTACACCACTGTGAGATGTTGCGAGACAGCTCGTAATGCTGTTGTCACACAGTTCTTGTCTAGTAGTATGGAGTCTATGGTTAAATCATTAAATCCATACATTCATCACCCTGCTCACAATCTAAAATAATTTTACGTATCACAAGAATACTATTCTCAAATATCCAATACAAATGTCGAAAAGTATTTTAGTTGAATGTTGTACTTCTTATATAACAGCTTAGGTATAATATGATATTGAAATTAATTACTATAGACTCCATATGCATTAAATAATATATTGTGTTTAATGATTTTATATTGATAGCTTTAATAAAAAAAAATATATATTATGTAATACGCTCTCCTTCAAAAAATATTGAATTTTATATGAACACAATAAAATATATTATATTTTAAATAACAATTTCAAATGTCTATTTATAGTTAAGTCCTAGGCCATTATACCGCGACGAATATGTTTTCT
Organism: Myzus persicae; assembly: GCF_001856785.1. NCBI lineage: Eukaryota > Metazoa > Arthropoda > Insecta > Hemiptera > Aphididae > Myzus > Myzus persicae. The sequence goes on from NW_019100482.1 coordinate 606,084, forward strand.
TTATCATTGTACTGCGTAAATAGGTTTATCCATCTATTTATAATATATTATATCAAAAGTGTTTCATTGTTTGTCCTCTGTAGTCTGAACAAGTAACAACTACTGGACCGTTTTCAACACAATTTAGTCCTTATTGAGACTCGGAGAGGGAGCTTATAGCTTATTTGTTCAACCCCTAAAGGTTGCTACAAATTTATTTTTTTTACACCTTTGATAAAAAAAAAACACTAAATCTCAATATTTTTAAATGAAGGTAAAAAAAGCAATTCACACATGACTTGTAGGTATAGTGTTTATGTTATATAATTATTGGCGTATTCAGTATTGTTAACTGTTTTTTTTTTTTTAATTTTCACGCTATCGAACAGTATATTGATAAATATGTTGATTTACATGTATACGTATCATAGATCTATATTGCCTATATTTACAAAATAATCAACAATATAGGTATAAGTATTTTGAATACACAAATTTTGTTTCGTCGACATGGTTATTATAATATAGGTTATTAGGGATTACCAGTATAAATATGATGAGTGTTGACGGCATCACAATATTATTATAATAAGCGGATTTGGAATTATATCGTGTTAAACGCGTATAACATTATGATTTAATAATAATGTATACGATAATCGTAACACGACGACACCGACAAACAATGTGTAAATAAAAATTGACTTTTGGAGCGGAAAAGTGGGTTTCTTATTTCAACAATTTTATAGCCAGGAACTGATACCAAACATACTCTCAGGTAAAATGGAAAAAAAAAATTGATGATGTATCTGTGTGTTAAAAACAAAACCGACGTTTCGCACTAATTCTTCGACACTTTGAACGTTTCCGAAGTGCCAAAGAATTTTCCGAGCCTGCCGCCTCCAAAGTACATTTTGAAATATCCAAAGTGCCTAATGCGGTAGAGCCCGGGTGTAGTGTTTTCGGGTATTGTCCATTTGACCTCCGCTACACTGTTGGCCCAAAGCCACGAAACGGATTTCCATTTGAATCTGTGGAAAATCATAAGACACACGTCTCGTGAAGTCTGTGCAAAACTGCGAAACGTCAAACGCGCTTGCGTCCTTACTCGGTTTCCCAATTGGCGTCGGTGGCGACGACGTTCCAGTTTAGATCGTCCGTGAGCAGTTCAACCGTCAAAAACGTCTGCTCCAACATGGGGTTGTTCCTGGGATGGCCGGACACCTGTAGACGAGAAGAACATGTACACAAAGCTTTATATCATTTGGGTAAGTATAAATTAATATAATCCTAAACACTTCCCTCCCCTGCCATCGCCACTAAATATTTAAATCCTACTCGTTGATTTCGTTGTTTCAGACAGAGCTCGGTGGGTAATTCGGTGGTTGTATCTTTTAATTCAGTAACATTGCCACATGCTCACATTGATACATCGATAGTTGAGAGCATTTGGCTATGTCTGCCAAGTGCAATTTTTCATTTAATTCTACTAATTTGTATTTCGTAACTTCACAATAATTAATAGTCGAGCTATTTTTTTTTTTTTTTATAATAGTATAGTTTGAAACTCATTTGTTTTGAATATTTAATACTACCTATTACAAACAGATTATTTAAGATGCAGTTCTTAAAATAATATCTATTCATAAATAATAATAACAATATTTTATATTCCACGAATAATTAATATCAATTTACAGTGACAGTAATTACTATACAATTGCATACTTTCAAGTATACCTTAATAAAGTGTTGTATACATAAGTACTTTGTTCATTCATCATAAACTGCAGTGAGTTACAATGCTACGTTATATTAATATTATAATGAAACAAATACAATTGGACAAAGACTAAATACTGCAGTGAAAACTATAAATTGTAAAAATTATGTTTTTTTAGCGTTACATTGAGTCATTAACATGAAATTACACGGTTATCGTTTTTCGTAATTACTTGTTATATTTATTAAATAGTACAACAACTCTTCTCACATTATCTCACTGTGTATTTATTTTGATGTGAATACGGTAAAGTAATTGAAGGCAGTCAACCATATTATTATTATTTAATAATTTAAATAAAAATTTCAATTAATTTTGGTTAGATTATACTTTTATTTTGGTTCGATTAAAAATCCTTCAACATCTGTAAAATCTTAAAGTAGTTATGGAAGTTATAGCCATGATTGGAACTTTTTTGATGTAAATGAGATATTAGTATATATTTTTTATTTCAGTTATTATATTATGTATACACCAATATTATGGAAAATAATATTATCCAAAAGTCGATTTGCAAAAGTCTTGTATCATTTAAGTGTTTTACCTCCATAAGTGTTATTTGACGTTATCGGTGAATATAAATTTAATTTAAAATCAACAACAAGTATTGTATATCAGCATAACAATATGTACCTACTGTACAGCTCTAAACCATCGAAATTTCAGCACACCGACAAATGTAAGCTTAGTTCTAGGACATCTTGTGTGGCCATCTCGGAGTGGCCGTATTGGAGTGGCCACTTTGGCGTGAACAACATTGGGGTACGACCATTTTGGCGTATGGTTATTTTGGCATGAGATTATTTTGGCGTTAAGCTTTGGCGTATATGTTTAACAATATTGCATATTATTTACAAAAATAATTACAAAATTGAATAATATGCTCGTTTGTAGACTACAAAAGCAGACTGATATTCCCGTATTGCTGTCGGCTGTTCGGGTATAATAATCAGTTATATTACTGTCATAAAGTTGTAATGTTTACTCATTGGTTGCAATCGATAATGGCTCAAATAAAGAGCATTCCAAGTCGAGGTACATTCACCTCATCAGTTGTGACCGACAATGGCCTGAGTAAAGAGCATTCGCGGTCGAGAAATATACACCCACGATGGATATAATATTGTGTGAAACAATAAGAAATCTGCGACGGATCTGCTAGATTTCCACCTGTATTGCGGAATGTTCATGAACGGGTGTTAGACAAGGAAGACAGGACAGATAACCATAAAGCCATAAAACCGTATATCCTGAAGCAGCCAATAGACGATTAGATCTACAAATGGGTGTACAATACGTCCAACAATATGGACATTTATTACCAACTTAATGAAGGTTCGGTCAGGACGCGATACATTTTATCGACAACTAGAAGATGGAAATGGTCCTCCAAAAAAGAAAAAAAAATTATTGATGTCGACAAAAGAATTTTTGAAATTTTAGAGGATTACAACAACCCCACCATGTTGTTTTTTTAAGGGGCATAGCTCATAACATAAATTGTTACGAAATTCTATTATTTTTTTCATTTATATTAATAAAATTACTACATTTACCTACTACGCCTTTACTAGACCTACTTTATTATTTATTATACTTATACTTTATTACATTATTACATTCGCACAAACAGCTACTGGCATATTAGTCTGCGTATTATTATTTTTATTTATTTAAAGTTTTTGATCAAACTAACTAAGTTAGGTTCCTTTTTATTATAAACATTTTATATCACCATGCATATTCAAATAAAATGATTTACAATTTTTTTAATTTATTTTATTTAAAAAATTTTAAATATTGTTGTACATTATGTTGTTAAACATAAGCCAAAACTTTATGCCAAAATAGTCATACGCCAATTTTGTTTACGCCAAAGTGGCCACGCCAATAGGGCCATGCCAAAACGTCCTTATCCCTTAGTTTTGCGTCTATGAGACTCCTTATTGCAACAATCACTATTCGGCTATACCTATATAGTGTTGTTAAGTATAGAACATTTTTAAGAACAAAATTGTACTATTTGTTTTTATTTATATTGATTTTGTTAGTTTTTTTTTTTTTTGTGATAAAATAGCAATACTGCTCCCTCCCCCTAATTGTGCCTATAACAGATGCACCTATGAATAATTGTACCTACTCGGCTATATATCGTAACGCGTTACTTACAAATTTCGCTTTAACCGTTTGGCCCCACGTGGCCGAGTACGGGGGTTGTTCGATGCAGTCTCCAAAATTGTGACGCCTCATCGGAGTGTCGAACATGGGTGACGGCAGTAGCGACCATACTTCTGACCTCAGATCGGTCGGTTCAGGCCCTGGGTCCAGTTTGACGTCATCGCTCAGCAGCGCCTTGGCCAGTTTCGAATATTGTTTCAGGTAAATAGGCAACGTGTACGGCCCGAACAACGTGGAAGCACCTTCGTAGCGCTGTAGCTGTATGCGTTTAATAATAATGTTATATTATAATTATTAATATTTTATAGCCAGCGGATTTGTACAAATTTTTTTTTTTCTAGGTGGTCACATTAACACTCTGAGCGCTGACGTCGACAAGTCGTCACTATTTCCTTACCTCTACCAATAATAGCAGCCCATAACAAGTTATATGCTGTGTAAACACAGAATAACTCGCATAGTTTTGTGAATTAAAAAAAGATCATTTTTAATATCAACGTATTTTTTTAATTTTTAGTCAATTCTATTTCAAGATTCAACGGTCATGTTTCATATCATATTAAGTTCACGTTATTTCAGTAACCAAACATGTATTTTGAAGAAATATGATTTATACATAGACACATACCCAACAATATTGAACATAGTTTGGAGGATATTCTAAGCTAATTAGTACACATAAAATAATCTTTTCTAAATTTAAATCGCCTTGATTATAATTGAATACAGGACAACGGGGATTATTAATGGAATCAGCACGTACAAAGTAATTTTAAAGTTGGCACCTACTGGTTTACTATGTATACGCAAGACATCAATCAAACTTTTTACTATTTTTCATTAGGCATAGCGAGATTTATATGATAAAATAGTGCACGCGAACCATACCTTTTCTCCTTAAACGTAAAAGTTTTAGAGTTAAAATTCATAAATATTGTTGGTTTAATTGTTAATTTCCAACTGTTGTGTCACGAGTACACAGAAAACTATAAAAAAAAAACATGCCAACATCTATGGTTCGCACCTTGTATTCTTCGGGTGTGGTTATGTAATCGGTATATGAATTGCAAAGCCCAGCGATCACTACTGTACACCACGAGCCGTCGCAAAGGACGTCGCTGACAGCTTTTCTCACACGTCTCCCCGACATGGTCGTGAACTCGCCCGGGACACATGCTATGATCAACGGCCCGATGACGGCCAACTGAGTGGAAACTATTTTCGGTGACCAAGCCAACGGATAATTAAACTAAAAACAAAAATACGTCCGAAAAACTAGTATTACCACGACTGCGGTCCAGCGACATGGTATATAATATTGGTTGCAAAAAATATCGGTTTTTTCGTTGGTTTTACTAACTTCTCCGGTCGATATCAAAATAGATTTCTCCGCGTGGCATTCCACTTGTTCCGGACTGGGCTTGGGCACGAAGTTCGTCACCAGATCCCAGAGAGGATTGTTCGAGGATTTGGAGCCGGCTTCGAACGAGAACAAGCCCGGCCCGTCGATGGTGCCAGATGAAAACGTATGACCCATGGCAGGTTTGCACCCCTTCCCCTTGACCACCTCTCCCCCGGGCATCTCGTAGTCTACTTCCTCCGCGGTAATGTCCATGAACTGGTGTATGGACTTCATCGGTCCTTTAATCTCGACGATTGGTTTTTCAGCCATCAGTTCCTGAAAACGACACGACATAAAATATTATCTTCACGGCTAGAGTAGAGAACTATTCTGCGTGTCAATTTTGTACAGCAAAAGCTGTATAATAAATTTTATAGCTAATGGCCACAGTTGCCGGGCTCAGGATCAATTAAAAAATAAATAAATAAATAAATAAATTTTATAACGCGACACGTGTAGGCACTTTTGATAAATGAGGGTGTCAACCACAGGCGGACATTTGGATAAATTTTTAGGGGGGCTTTAACAATCAAATGTAAAGTGACTCGCAAGAGCTTCGCCCCCGCACCCCCTTCCTATACATAAGTATATAATATTACTAATACAAATATAAATGTTTGTTATAAGAAAAAAAAAAATAATATATATTTAAAAATAATTAATAATTAATTTTATTTTATTAATAAATATCTGTTTTTATCAGCAAAGATATTTAAAATATCATTGCTATTAATATTTTTGGACATATCTTTTTCAATATATAGCATAGAAAGATTGCTGAATCTATCTTGAAGCATCGATGTCCTTAGCCAAGTTTTTATTTTTTTCATTGCACTGAAACTTCTTTCGAAATTTGCTGAACTGATAGGTATCGTTAATGCTATGGTAAATGGTTTTTGCAAATTAGGGAATGCTGTTTGGTTTTAGAGCTAATTTTCGAAAAAAAATTAACAGATAATAATTATTGAAACAAATAATATCAATAATAAAATAATTTCGAATTAAGTTTCGATTTCGGGGGGTCTATTAAAATATTCATTAGATATTCGAACAGACAATATCAGCACGTCCTATCAAATCCCATCGTCCTATACAATCGTGGTACATATAAAAGAAAATTCGATAAACTCACATACGCTTTGTCGAACAGTCGTTGCGCGATTATTCTGGTGCTCTCTTTCATGTCTTCGCCCGGTCCAGAAGCGACGCACAGTTCGTTGACGTCACACGAAGGTCCGGGAATGTCGCAGGGTTTCCCCGATTTCTGGCACCGAGGACCTTTGACGTTGGGAGTCACGTCTCCCAGGTTGGAAGAAGCGAACGCCGCGACGAACGGACCCTGTTCGAAAACAAAACGACACTTGTCCGTCAGTCATTCCGAAAAAATCCAAATAACGTCCACCAGAACCTCCAGTCATTGCGGCGCGAATAGTGTCGGAATTATTTTTTTCTTTTTTGGTCGCAGGGGCAACCGCGGTTAGAGGGGGACTTGGTCCCAACCTATGCCCGCAAGACGTGTATTTATGCCTCACTCACTTTGCCTATGAAACTGTCGGGGTTCATCTTTTGCTCGAACAGCACGGACGCGTATCCGACGTTGTCCGACGAAATGAGCCTGTTGGTGTTGTTCATGCTGGTCGCGTGTACCGCGTACCAGTTGATCACGCCCAGTGGTACACCGTACTCGCTCTCAAACTTCAACTGTACCATGGTCTTGTCGACGTCGTGTTCGTATCTGTGTATCGTGAACAGCGAGCGATCCGATTAAAAAACGAAAGGAGGCGCAAGTACCATATGGTCAATATTATTATAGTGAACTAATAATACATTCAGTGACGGATCCACAGCTCAATTTTTTCGGGGATGGGGTGGGGGGGGCAAAAGTTTAAATTAGTTTACAGCGTCAGTGCACAAGTAAAGCAACCACACACTTTACCGCTTTGGGGTGTATAACTTAAAATAAAAAAATTTGACATTATATGTTATTAGTTATTATATATATATCCTATCGATAATTAATAATGGTATTATATTAGAGCTTAATATAAACTTCATTACATTTATTACATTTAAGTATTGCAAAATTACTTCTGTCCTATGATTATTTACAGTCAATTCATGGACCATGCTAGCATATGAAACCCGGTAAATATTTTTAAATCGACGTCGCCATTTAGCATAAACGAATATATTTTTAATTTAATTTAACTGATATTCTAAACGACGCTTATGCTTATATGGGCAAGTGTTCTATCACGACTAGTAACCGTGTTAAATTATTTAAATTAAATTCCATGCGCATACATAATATTGTAATGAACAGAGACCTGTAAGCCGGATTTCGTCACCATGTCAGTCCGGTCACTAGAACTTTGATAAAGAAACTTAATTACAACTGATGTTCGCTAAATAAATTAGACTGGTGAACTTTATTCTGAACATTGTTATTTAACAATGTTTACAATAAGCTCGCGCTTATGTAGATACTGAATTCTGCAACTCTATAATATGGAAATACTAAAATCTGCGACAACAGTCTACATCATGCACTACGACATTACAGGGGAAAACAAGGGCTAAAACATCATACAAAACTACAGTATTCATGGAGTGGGGAGGGGCCAATCTTCCCTTTCCCCCCTCCACCGTAGACCCATCACTGAATACGTACAGGTGGTTTATAAGGGTACAATATAATGTCATGTTAAACCATAGGCGCCTTTCAATACCTATACCTAATATAGAAATAATATTAAACAGAATATGGAACATATTGCTGTATATCTCGTGTCTGATTTTAAAGAGCAAAGGGGGGGGGTGAAATGCCCTGTCACTCCTCTCGGGGCACCAGTGTGTTGAGCCCTCGTGTGTTTGCCGTCCGCAAACATCGATAACCTTCGAGTATTTGTTTTATATTAAAACGCTCATTGAGTCATTATTATTATTACTATTTACTGCATGCAAATAAAAAAAAAATATTAATAATGTATTTGACAACCGCATCAAACGATAATATTTTGCTATCTGAGCATAATATTGGCGCCTACAGTTGACTATAAATTCATGGCGTATGGTATGAAATAAAATATACTACTTACTGAGCGCGTTCGACTTCCGGATTTAATAAATATGACTGAGGACTTCTACTCATCGATATTCCCATTAGTTCACCTTTATTAACAAATATACGTCCATAATCTAATCTGTCGTGTGCCCGCAGAATACTCTATTTATAAAAATCATATCAGTGTAAGTATACAAAAAGTTTAAGTCTTATAAAAAGACCGTTTCATCCCAAAAAAAAAAAAAAAAATACCATAATAATAATAATAATATCATAGCACATCATATTATTGTCATACTGTTATTTTATTAATATTTAAATGAATGTATAATCTACAGGTGCCACGCGCGTAGAGTTTCCATTAATTTTACAATGATATTTTAAATTTACCAGTGACAATATAATGATATTATGTGAAAGCCGAAATCGTGACAAAAATCTTTAATTTCTGGCACGCGCAAAATCGAATTTAAACACGTCGGAAAAAGTCAAATAATTTTTTTTTATTCAAGGAGTAGATAATATTGTCAATAGAAACGAATAAAAGAAAAAAAGTCGAGCGAAGTACATATTTTTATTTTCCTTGAAACGTAAGATACTTGCAAGACAAATATTATTTGATGGGTGTCCTACAAATACGCGTATATTATACCGGAATCCAAATATCATATAGTACTCGTTTTTATATCAAACTCACCAGTGTAATACCTTTTACTAAACAGTTTAAGGTTTGTTGAACATAACCCAATGTGCTCAAGTCAAACAGCATATGTAACATGTAACCTCCGGGCGTCGAGTGAGTGTGCGTCGACGAAAGCATAAGGTTATTCGTGTCGTACAAGCCCGGTAGCTTCTCCTTCAATTTTTTCAATACCTTCAAATCGTATTCGTCGTTTGATTACATTGCAATTTATTTCATCGTCAATCAAACTATTGCGACAATATCATAATATTATTTAGTAGATTCTCGAGTGCGAAAAGAAAAAAAAAACAAGCGGTTCAAATATTAATAATGTCGCCTATACAGTTTATAATTTCCAGCTATCGAGTTTTAACGGATCGGTGGACAAACAGCATTGTTCGTCGTGCAATTTTTCATCAGTTTTCATTAACAATATGAAGAGAATGATGCAGTTGTCGCAAATAGAAAAAATAAGACTCAATCCAAATATTGAATGCTATTTTAATTTTAATCACTTTCAAACGCTAAGCGAAGCGAACACGTACGAGTGTATTGGCTTCACAGTGGGTATGCGTTTTAATTTTGGTTTTTTTTTTTTTTTATATTCTTTTTTGGAAACCGTAAAAATGATTCAGTTTTTACTTTGGGCTTGATTTTTGGTTGAAAATTTAATCTAGTTGGTACTTTTTCTGTGCAAGGGGATCAAAAGTATAAACTACCAGTTGTTAAAAAAAAAAATAATCTGGAAAAACAGGATTTTTAATTCGAAATCTAAATAATGAATGTCATTCAGAAGTAACATGATTATATAAGACTATGAAAGTGCGTTGAAAATTGATATCATAAATTTGTTATGATACCTGAAAAGTGGAGGATTAGGTTGCATTATATTATTATTATTATTTATTATTGATTTATTATCTGACAACGAATGCTGTAGAATGAATTTAAACGTCATTTGTTCACTGCTTGATATTAACAAAATTTGAATATATTTTAATCATTTCTGAAAGCCGTATTCTAAAATATGAACTGTGAAATTTCTACAGATACGAACAATAATATGCAACTCGTCTGGTACAAACTTATGTGGATTTCATTATAATGGAATTAAACGGGATAACAAGGACATTTCAAGTTATTTTTTCCGAATTTACAAAACTCACAAATTGAGAATCTACTGTATTAATTATTATAATTTATAGTATAATAAAACAATGACTAATATTCAATTTTCAATTTTCGACTCACATCTTTCTTTATTTGGTCACCCATCATCGCAGAATCGATGCTGACGAATGCTATCCTAGATGTTGAATCTTCAATTACAAATGCCCTAGAGAACTGTCGCAAATGGATTCCCTCTCCGCTTTGTTCCATTTTTCCGTATCCCAGCTGCACAACGTAGACATCGTAATATTAAATAATACATTTATTATTATATATCTAAGTGTTGGGATTAGCGTATAGACAACGTGTTAACGTGTATTATGCAGTGTGCCATCAGAAATTTCATAAAACCTGTTTGATATAACATTATATATAACCCGAGATCAAAAGCAAACAATTTCTAAATAATATTACACAATCGACGGTTTTAATAAAATAGGAAAAAAACAAAAATATATCATAAGCAATAAGCATATGGTACATAACATGCAAGATATTAATAATTTTATAAAGGTTGTATTAATATTAAATCTGCGCCGATCATGAATAATTAAGCTATTATGATTTTGAGGGATCCGAAGACCAACAAATCGCCGTTGAGCTTGAGCCATACAGCCCAATTGTCATAAAAATATTATTTTGTTATACGAAAAAAGCCACTTTACCGTCAAAAATACGCGAATGAAATTTGCTTTGTTCTTAGCCAAGTAGATTTAATAATGAATCAAGTGAATTTTGTATAATTTTTCCACTTTAATAATAATTGATAAATTGTAAATAATTGGTTTATTTTACTCTGTCATACAAATCTATTTTATATCTACCAATAAATTACCTATATATTTGCATAGATATAAGAATGGTTTTCGTTAAGACGAGTAATGATAAGCATATTAAATTTAAATAATTATAACTGTGGCCAACAGGGAACCACAGGGAAATTGCAATTTTGAAAATCACGTGGCCTACAAAGTACGAAAGGTTAGGTTAGGTTACTAATCCAATCAGTCAATTCATACATGAAATAATAATTCATTCTAACGATATATTTTTAACGATTTATTGCAAAAATCAAATATAATTACTCACGACTTTTTAGTGTTTGGGCGCTATAATTAAGTACCCAAGCAAACTGTACTATACAATGTGCACACACACACACACACACACACACACACACACACACCCACACACACACACACACACACACACACACACACACACACACACACACATGCATAAATATTTTTTAAAACGTCGAAATGGTTGGAGAGAAATTATTGAAAACGGTCTGTAGTGTAGTATTTACTATACCGTAAATAAAAAACCAAACATTATAAACAAATCAATAAATTATGAGTTTTCAACATTTTATTCAATAAATTATAATTTTAAATTAATAATATAACTATTTTCCATTGATTTAATGTTTGATTCCATGCACAAAATACACCCCTACTAGTCAACTCTATCTATGTTTTTACATGCTTACGTTTACTATTAGTAAATACAATATTTATTTTTATTCCCTTGCCACCTCTAAAACGATTTTAATTGTCTTAGTGTTTTTCTTCATGTCCCTGCCCCCACTAAATAATTCACTCGAATCGGCTGTTTACTTTTTAGACGAAAAATGGGGTATACTTAATTGTTTATTATTTCACTTTGTTTATAAAATACACAGTTTGTGAGTTGTATTAGGTACTGCAGTCTACCTGATCAGTATTAACTCTGATAAGATATTATTATAAAATTCTAAATGCATTTACTACGTTTTTGATAATTTTCGAACAAATGCCAATTTATTTATTTGTTTGTATTATGGATTTTCCGCTTCGTCAGTTTAGGTTATTAGCCAACATTATTCTACAGGTATTTTATGATAACAGAATGGTGATAGTGTATACAATGTTTGAATTGCTAGTGTTTGTAATGTTACAATTTGTTAAGTTAGTAATTATAACGAGAAATAAAAGTGAAAATTCGTGTAGCTTCGTCTTTGTAGAGGGCTTCTTTAACATTGAGTAGGAGATTATAATAGTTTTTCGATTCACATTTTGGACATTCTTCAGGGATATAGAATGATATGTTTAACTGTGCAATTGACAATATTATATGCTAATATTACTACGTTACGTTTAGTTTCCTAGCGACATGCAATTATTAGTTAACTGATTTTAGTTGATTTGATTGAATCAATACATATTTATAACTTGTATGGACCTTGGCCATAATTCTTGGTTACAAATTTATAACTCATAAAGTAATAAATAAAAATAAATTTGAAAGATGTATTAGTGGGTTATCAAAATATAATTTATCATAAATATTATTATACCAATATACCAAATTGTATTCAAAATTATAATGTACCAATGATTAAGTATAACAGAAAAACGTTTTAAATAAAGAAATTACCTATTCGTTTAATTGACTTAATATGAAATATAATGGGCACTTATAATATAATTACATGTGATCGATTTGATTTTTGAAGATTAAAATAATATTATACAACCGTTATTATTTTAAGGAATCATCGTCTAGGTTTTTTTTCTGACTGCTAAAATAATTTCAATTATTGTCAATTTGTTTTTAAAATGATTCATGACAATTACTGCTTTCCGGGTGAGAAGGGTCAGCCTGAGTAGGTATTGCTTTTATTGTCGGTGCAAGGATTACAATAGGGAAAATGCAATTTTTTATTTCATCAATGTATTGTCTTAAAAGTTAAAATAAGTGACTGTATAATAAAATGCCTCTAAAAAAATCAAAATAATACTCACAAAGGTAACACCTGCCGCAGGCCCAGTTACATCGGCGATTCCAATACCGATTTTGTACATTGAACTGGCTACAGTTATCCATAACGACAGCACGAATATAAACCTAAGTTCTGAAACAAATGAAATCTAAAGATATGAGATATTCGTAGATATTCATTATAGAATATTATAAATAATTACAACTTTTAAGACTTTAATTTCATAAATATTAAAAAAAAACTAATATAGTTTAGGTATTCGGGTTTGATATTCAAATTGCTTTGCACTTAGATAGCTGTTGGTTCTTATTATTATTCTTTTTTTCAGTTGGTATAAACAATACATATTTGACTCGTAAAATATTATATACTATTACAACGACTCAATTCGTTATGTTATTATTAATATGTTAAATGTTTATGAGACTACACAAGGTTTGAGTTGAAGATAAAAGTAATAAACACAAAATGGTTGGCATAAAAAATACTGCACAATATGAATGTCCTACATTTTTTCAGGGTTCATTCATTACCTCTCAGGTCTGTCCGAAATTTCTACTCGAGTACTCCTCGGTACTTTTATAAGACGTAAAGGTTAGGTTTGTTGTGCGGTTTTCTGGTTTTTTTCATCTCATATTTGATGTACCAAATTGAAACTCAATTATATTTAAGGATTTTTTTTTTGTTTAAAAATGTACCTACTTACAATCTATACAAAACATCATTACGGCGTGTAATAGGCAGGCAATTAAGTTTATTACCATACAATATCGCAACACGACAAGAAAAACATTAGCGTGAATAGGGCACGCTTACCCGGATGTACTAAAATTGTAAATCTATCGTATGAATGCAAATTTTTGACTTTTGGATATTTTAACATCCACGTTGTAATAGACCGAGCTTAATATGTTTATACAACAAAATACCAATACAATTTTCTTTACCTATGCATTGACAACAATAAATTATTGTGATAATTGTTTTATTAGGTTTATTATCTTTATTAAAATTAAATAACCACGACATGATTACGTTTTTGGTGGGGAACAATGTCTAGGTCATTTCATGCGGGAAAACATATATAATATTATACATGCGTTTGCTTGGGTATGGCCGCACGAGTGTGTGTGTGTGTGTGTGTCATTGCGTATCAGTGATTGTAATATTACAATGTAAAAAAAAAAAGAGGAAAGGAATGAGATTTCAATCTTTACGTTAAATTAATGTTTGATAATGACAGTTCGACAGGAAATATTATACATTATACTTCACACACGCAATATATTGTATTATGCATTATATTATTTTATAATAAATATTTTTATACACAATAAACGCCTAAAAAATTACACAATGGATCGTATATTATGCATATACGATGATTGGTAATTCATTTAAAGTTTTAACAGTGAACACTCGTTATCAACAATTGTGGGCTTGCTTTTTTTATGATTTCCTTTTCGGAAAATTAAAGATAGGTAGATACACGACCTAGTTCTAAAATAAATTATGTCATTACATAAATGTAACTATATTTTTATTGTTTGCACACTTATATATAATATTTTGTGAGCGAAACCAATATCAACTTGTTTTGATTTTTTTGACTAGACCCTATGTTTGAAGTGGCAATGTGGGTGGTAGTAACTTACTCGGCAAAATGTGTATTAATAGTATAAACTCAACTAATTAACTCAACAATAAAATATTACGAAATTATTACTCCAATATTTGGTATCTATACACAAAACATACAAATATTGAGATAAAACTTCTGTTTTAGATAATACAACTAAAAATAGCTTGTTGTTTTAAAATTAAAAGTTTGAAGTAATTTTACCAATCACTCACAAGGGTGAAAAAGGGCAGTATAAAATGTTAAAATTGTTTGCTATGTACATATCTCAAATTTTCCAAAACTACAATATCGAAAAAACGTACACCTACCATAAATAATATAAATGATAATTACGCATATCAGTAATCACTATATTTTGTTCGATTTGCATACAGTATAGTACAAAGATAACAGCAGTTGTAGACTTGCAGTATTGTTTCACGATAACCACGTATATATTTCTAAAAAATAATTAATTGTGCTTGAATTAAATTCTCCAGATAATAATAATATGTTTAACATTGTTTTAATCAAAAAAAAAAAAAACTATAAATTACCTATATCGTATTTTATTGTAAAATTAAAATTTATAATAAACCTGTAGTATTTAATATCTATTGATTGATGGTAAATTATAATATTTCGCTGACTACCTATCCAATTGTTTTATTGGCATAATTTTGATTACATCAAATGTCTTGAAGAATACAAAATTAAATAAACGTCTTGTCTAAAGTTCTACAGAATGTGTTCAAGAAAATATGACAGACGAATGATGTTGAAAAAACAGCAGAGTGATGAAATATCGACTACGATAAATATGATTAATAAATTAATATTGTTTGTAATTCGGCGAGCTGATATTAATAATTTAAACCTTTGTTAAAATTTTGCGTGATGACTACATTGATTTTAAGCGTACGTCGAAAGAAGAAAAACATTTATAAAGAAAACCATGGGATGGTTATAGTTTGAATTATAATACAATTACTTCAATACCATATTTTTATTATAATATTATGTTGTATGAAAATTATAGTTAAAAAACATAAAGTACGTCAAATTGTATTTTTTATTTCCTAAGTCCGACGAACATATTTTTTGTACTTTTTTTCTTATTAGTCTGTAATCACCACTCTACTACTAATTTTTCTAAAATTTTTAAACATGATAAATATACCAATATATCATATAGTATACACTGTTCTATGAGATATGTGTGAAAATTTAGGATGGGTTTTTAGGTTCCATATCGAAAATATATGCAATTAGATTTTATTTGCAAATTAACAAATGCCCAAAAAAATATCCTGTTAAAAATCCCTCAAAAATTAAATTTTTGAAATTTAACATTACATCATCATTAGTGATTAAGAAGTTCGTAGATCGTAGATGCATTTTCAAGTCATATATTAAATGTAATACTTAATATTGTCTTTATATTATTATTTATTATATATTTTGTATACCCAGATATATAGTAATATTATAGTATCCAATCTAGAACATTTAGTGAGTGTGAAAGACATCCGGTGACTTAATTACTATATTAATTATAGAAAATAATTTTAGCTTATAAAAAGGGACAACGTTTTGTGTTTATCGAAAATGTTTTTTAAATAACTAAATTCAAATTCGCAGTGAAAACATCATTTTGTTGAAAGTACAAGTAATTCGTTTTTTTTAATTTACTGATAATTATTCGAATTCTTTTATTTATTATTAATTGTTTTTTTTTCAGTTATTGTGCCCATTTTTATTTATCTGTATTGCGAAATTTATTAAAAATATAATTCATATTAATATCATGTTATATGCCATTATTTACGTATATTATTTATTCAAGGTCTAAACTCAGTTGTAAACGACGTTTATTGTTTCTACTGAAGCCTCAGCGCATTTATATTTTCAGTTAAAATATTTGGCAACAGCATTAACTAGTTATTTAGTAATGGACAATGCCATGATGTAATCGACTCACTTTGGAGTATTAAACCTAATATTGTTCTACTGCTCCGAAATGACACTATAGCTTACTTATAGCTGCCAAGTATGATATTATGTTGTATACGGTGTTTGCACTTTTCCCCCGACTTAATAGCACGTCATCTTCATCCGTTCTTTCAAACATCGACCAAAACATTGTTCATCTTTAGTTTATCAGACCATTTAAAACAATAATTTCTTTCGCCCATATTATATGCGTCGTAAAAATGTAGTTTCCGATTCTCTGCATAGGTATTTAATTTCGTATTTCGATGATTTCTAATTCTTAGTTAAGTCAATTGCAAAATAATGCTAAACAACGCAACGGAAAATGAAGGTAAAAATAATAATTATTGTTTTAGACAAGTTTAAATCGATATTGAATATTCAATACTGCTCTGTAAGTTCAATATAAAAACAATGCACTGTAAATTAATTACTATTACGATTAATAAACGCTGTTATGATGTGTACTGACGCCAGTTGAATGAAAGGGTAGGTAGTATTAATATGTTTGTGTAAATACCAACCCACAATCAAAACTTTAAATAATCGTAGAACTTTATTAGATTAGCATGAAATACTTTTAAAAATTATAATTTCTTTGATGATTTATAATTACAATAATTATAAGTTGTCTTTTGAAATGTAAAAGTTTGTGGTCTCATAACCATCAAGAAAAGAAATAATTTTAGTCTTTAGAATTAAAAAGTTTTTTTTTTTTTAAATAAAACAAATTTAAGTATGCACGATAATTTTACTTGGTCGTCTTAAACTAATTGGTGTTCAAAAAAAATATTTACAAACGTGTAATTATTAAATTTTAGATACTAAAAAATTTAAAGCATAACAAATTATAATATTGATCTTATCGTATTATAATACTCTACTACCTTATACCACAACTGTTAGAAAGCAAATGCACATTATATTTCAGATATTTGACTCTCATTACATTATTATATTCCAATTTCCATGTATCATTATTGTGATCACTGACAACCGATACTATCGTCAAGTATATAGTACAACACAATATCGTCCTGGTACCATGTACCACTTTCAATGTTTAAAAACCAAAACATTATGGAATTCCATGTTTCCAAATTAAAATGTTATAATAACTTGTCGAGCATGGATAATTCAAAACCGTATTTCGGATTAAACATAATAACATGACCCTACAGAGATAATATTTTAATTTGAGAAAAATAAACTCCTATGCCCTTGTCCTTGTGGCTTAAGTACATCCGAATGACGTTGCACGTAGTTCGTAGGTACGTATTAAATATGTATGCACCTATGGACTTAAACACATACGTTTTCATGGTTATTTTTTAATGTTTAATTAAAGTGTGTTTACAAACATGACCGTTTCGAACGATGAATTCGGTTGAAGACGATTGCACATAGTCTTCTGAAACATCATCGTGTTGATCGACTTCTTGGTTACTGCAATAATACGATTGTCTTGTTGTAGTAATTACTTATTAATTTTTGCACCTTATTCGTTCGGAGCGATTAATGTATTACGCAATTACGTGTATCATTGTCGATATCGAATATTTATCTACTTTTCACAAACTATTATTGTAGTATCGCAATTTACAGCCTTAACCTCTTCACCAAACCGGTTGTATAATAGAAGAAAATATGTTCCCTTCGTAGGAATCGTCGACTAAAATATGTAGTTTTGTACGTAACATTCCGACACACACATGCATTACGTATTATCGTACAATATATAATATATATATATATATAATACCTTCAATAAAGGTAAAGGTAGAGGTAAAGGTAAACCGTAAAGGTATCTTCTTTGTTTTTTTTTAATTTGTAATAGTACGGTGGATAAAGACGGATAAAAAAACGGTCTTCGGTAATTTCCGAAACGAAGGTCGTTAGTCGGTCTTACACTTTTTACTGGTGGAGATAGAATTTTGTTTGATTTTTTTTCTCCGAAAACTGAATAACATTATTAAAAACTAGTTAATAATTACTAGGCTAATAACCAATGATTTGGAAGCCTTACCTTAAATTTAAATAATAATAATAATAATAATAATAATTACTGTTTGACACGAAAGACAAGTAGATATTATGTCCGTTTGTCTACGTTCAAAGGAAGCTTGCAAGTAGATCTGTTGCTATGATATTGTCCTTTTACAAGCATTTTATAAAATAAATAAGGTTTCAACATTCGTGCACCATACGCTGTACGTGAGTGAAAACGAACAAAATCGTGTTTGGTGTTTTTCAGATTGCAAATGTTCATAGTTTGAACAAGTTTGACTACTTACTCGTTTAATTGCCATTAAAACATAATCTCGTTATATTATAATTAATATCGAGTCAAAATTAAACCTAACTTACAAAGTTCTTATGTAGGTAGGTAATTATATACCAGTTGGTTACTACTCATTTATCAAGCAGCAAATTTCTAACAACTTACGACCGAGTAATACACAGTATGAAAAATGGGTCACCTGGTAAAATTATAAAGTCTTAAATAACTTAAAAAAAATTAACCACAATATAACTTAGTCGAAACGTCAAGTTTTATTTTTAAAGACTCCAAACTCGAAAAGTATACTTACAATATTTACCTACGTTGTTTAACTATCGTATATATGAAAACAAAACGATATTGGTAGGTTTTATTTATCGGATTACATATTATAATATTATTATCATCATCGTCGTCGACGTGTATAATAATCCAAATGAGTCGAATATTTTTTCGTTAATAACCACGGGCACTTGGACGTCATAATAATAATATGTAGGAATTCGTGTCGCAGTAAAATATACCGGACATCGGGAAACGGGAGCTGTTGACGACTAAAAGTCGGTTGTTCGATGTACCGATCAATAAAAACTATATAGGTAGGTATGTCGAAATGTAGGTGTAAAGTGTTGCCCGCGGTGTTGCAGTAAAAGTAGGTGACTATATATATATGCGACTAATATGATAAAAAAGATAAGAAAAAGTGCTGAAATCGACTTACCCATGTCTCCGATATTATTTTCCGCGGCGGTGGTGGTCGGTTAAACGTTCATGATTTCAATACGATAACAATAACAATGTGTATTATATTCGTTATATTTTGTCTTACGTGTATTACCAGTTCCGTATCGTTTTTTTTTATTTTCTGTTATCAGAACGATATCGCCGTATTTTTCGAGCACACGGCAGCAGCAGTAATAACGTGTTCTAACGTCGACAGCTGGTTTTGATCTACCACGGGTACCGTCGGCCGGTGATCCGATGATAGATCGGTAGTCGAGTCTGCGAGGTCGACACCCCACTCACGAACATTACGACAGAACACACGTATACACAAATCGTGAATTAAACGGTTCGCGCCCATGTCGCGATGACACACGACGGCATCGCGTTTTGGTGGTCCTTTGATGTGATTTATACTGCGTCCTTACAGTCGGTATCGGTATCAGTATATTGTTGCCGTCGTATAGTCCTGCGTTGTAATATATTATACGATTGTTATAGTATTATTGTGACCGAAATGCGGCTGAACGGCGTTTATAATAAATATATGAATCCAGCAGAGTATATTATGAATTATTATGATATGTTTAGCGACAGATTTCACTCCGGAGCCGACCGTATCCCATCGAAATCGCCGATCTGACCTTGTAATTTTTTTTTTATTTTTTTTTTTTTTTATACATTCCTAAACTAAAATAATATTATTTTATACTATTTATAGACCGCACCCGGCTTGCAACTTTACAACAGTACAATATTATATTTTATTGTCGGCTGCACAGTTGCAGCGTTCGATCGCGGTTTACGGTTTGTACGGGTCCATAGTGTTTCAGATATCTGCCAAAAAAACACTCCATCAGTCAGGATTTTAACGCTCAATTCCACGTCACACGTACACAGCTTATATTTTTTTAACGTCGTTCATAACGCATAACGTACGTCTCAAGTCCACGTGCACAATATTGTATGCGGAAAATTGAGAACTCAAATTGTTCGTTCACTGTACTGGATAATAACTAAACGATCGATTGGTACAATATATATGTATATGACTACTGCCGCGAGTGAGTCGATTGAGCCTATCATTATTAGTCACCACCCGTGACCTCACAAGTACCAGCACGGCAACATCAAATATTTTAAAGAATTTAATACGATTTATTTTGAATAATATAGTTGCCCATGTAAAATATTATACGATTTATTTTATCACTATACATTCTTCGAGATTTTATCCAACGTGTCAGAAACCGTTGACCGTTAATCGTATTCCAATTAATATCATTATAATGATATTGTCATTGAAAAATGCATAATATTATGAAAAGCATATGACGAGCCAGTTATTATTTCTATCGTTCATAATAACATAATTCATGTAATCGTCTATATTTTGAGCCAGCCATTTTTTTTTTTGTTTTAACATTGTGCCAACACTTGTGCCGACTTTAATACGAAAAAACTATAGAAATATACAGTATAAGTTGTATATTCGTGTTTTAGTAATAAATAAAAAAATAATAATAATAACGGTAATGATAAATTACGTAAATAGACTAGAGTATATACATAACTGTCACTGTATTAGTTTCCAATATTTCCAAATCGTCGTTTTGTGATGGACTTTGGGAGTAGAAAGTAGTGTGTGTATGTATGTGTGTGTGTGTGTGTGTGTGTATGTGTGTGTGTAGCTGTTTTAATTTTTTAGACGACGATAAATAATGGAGTGAACTGATTATAATCCAGAATCCAGCCGAATTTAGACGTCGATGCGTCTTAATTTAGACACCTGTCTCCTGTTGAAATCGAATAAAATACAGAAATAGTGAAAATTGTTAAAATGTTGTGGCGTCGAGGAAAAATAGACTCAAATGGGCTGTTATAACATGACTCCTACACATAAATTCTGCCAAATAAGAACCCACAAAATGACGGCCCATCGAGGTATTCGTTTTAAGGACCCACATTCGTTCTTTATTTTAATGAGTACCTACAACGCACCGAGAGCTGGTGCAAACCGCAATTTCTACGATTTACCGTATGTGAGTAAAACCCAAATCGCTTGAATCATTGTAATAAGCCCTTCAACAATCGGATATCATTATTCGAACGAGGTCGTATATAAGCTTAAAAAATCGAGTAAAATAATTATTATTAACATCATAAACTTAATACATACACACCTACAATCTTAGATCCATTCATTTTATGTAATATTTTAATTTATTATCGATATATTGTTGCCAAAGCGTGTATTTTTTTATTTTTATTATTATTTTTTTTACCGAGGCATGTGCACACAACATCAGAACTAATACACGTCACAAGGTGCATACACATTATACATAAGTTATATGTATGCGATTAAAACTAATCAATAAATCAATTATTTTGATGTATTTTGATGTGCCTAATATTACAAATTATTATCTATTCTACTATCGATAATGACGTTGAACATCATAAGGCAACTATTTTTTTTCATACGAGTTGCATACGTACATGTATCGGAATGCGTGCACTTTCGTAATATATAATATTGTTCTGCTTATTGTCGTTGGGCATAGTATGTGCAATACCCTTTTATTTATACATTTTAATCATTGAATAATACATTTCCACTCAACCAGAAAAATAGTCCAACCTTTTAATTGATAGTTAAATATAAATGTCTATCTATTTTAATCGAATATGAACACACTAATTATTATTATTAGTAATATCATGTACATTGTACCTACCTACGTATTATTATCACTAATTTATAATTATATGCAAGCCAAGAAGTGAAATATAATACATTGTGTAATAATAGTCATATTAGAACAAAACTATTTACTGGCTTTACTATTAATCTGTATCGATCTTTAATAATATTGAATTTGAAAGCCCTAGAAAGATATTATAATTATCTTATCCGACGATGCGTTTAATTTAATAATTTAAATGAGAAATAATTGATAGTCACAATTAATTTGTTTGTTTATTGACATAGCTTGATTATCATAGTAACTCAATTAATGTCAAAACGAGCTTGAACAATGATTTCATATTAACTTACTCGCCATATATAGTCATCTAGACACATAATATAACACACAATATTTCCAACCTTTTAGCAAAATAAAAGAGCAGATTTTACTTTTCAAAGTATATGCATGCCTACCATAAACAAAAAATTATTCAAAATAGATCAATATGTTCAGAGTTTAATTTTTCTCGTGGTTTGTTTGTTTTCAAATATTAGTATCTTGTCTTAGAACCAGAAACGACAAAGGTACCATACACAATTCAATTAAAATAACAAACGTATAATTTACCGTCACTCAAACATTCACAAAGTATACAAATTTAATGTTTTAATATTATTATATAATATACGATATAACTACTTAGTACAAAAACACACTCCAAAGTCCAAGTTGGGAAAAAGAATTATCTAAGGTAATCTTTGAATGGATATTGTTGTACTGTTGATAATAATTTTAACTTGATAATATCTTTGGAATTATTTATGGTACGTCGGATACTGGATAACGGGTATAATGGGTACCATTAATAATAACTAATAAGTACATCAATACATCATTGTCATAATTACTAACAATCAAAATGTTCGGGAAATATCAAATCATATTCGAGTATAACGTTAATTGGACTGCTTTTTTGTTGTTGTTTTTTTTTTTTTACCATACCTACTTATTACGTATTCGCACATTGTCCAAACGTTTTAAGTACCATTAAAGTTAATCAATGAGAAATTAGTGTTTAATCAATGTTTTGTTTCATTTGCCACGCCGTTCAAGACAGTTGCAGTGGCGGCTATCCTCAAAATAATACGAAGGGTGGCTAAATTTGTTTGAAAAAACTGGATAAATGTGTATTCCACTATGTCAACCGCTAGAACAAAAAATACGTCAATGCACCACCATTATTCAGTCAGAAGGTCACACATATGTTTTCAGTTTTTTTAAGATGGTGTCAAATTTTAATTTGTGTAATATTTTTAAAAAATTGTCTGACACTTTTCAAATATTGTTTTTTGTTTTACCTCAAAAATGAATATCGAACTGCGTAGACTCGAAATTTTCTCCGAATATTCATATTTCATACATCCAATTACTATAAATAATTTTTTTATTATTTCGTCTCTTTTTGCGCTATGCTTTGGCGTTTTAAATGTTTGACTGCTCGTTTTCGATTCATGCTAATAATAATATTATGTAGGGTAATTAATAATTACACAGTGACTCATTACAGTGGAATATATATCATTATAATATATATTTTAAAATTATGTTACACTTTATAACGAGTCGTTGTACAGTAAATAATTATTAATCACTCAACATCCAATCACCCACTCCCCATCAAATGTCATATTATACCTTGCAGAAGCTACGAAACGCCGCCAGTGGGTCTTCAAGATAATAGTCTGATATTATCATCTATCTTGCTGGGTAAGGCTTCCGAACTCTGACTGCCGAATCATCAATGTAAGTGTTGAGAAACCTTTTCAAAAGTTATATCAAAGTCGGTCATCGCAGGGCTCAAAGGCCCGGTATTCATACAATAATTGTTTAAACACATACGAACAGGAAAAAAAAGGCAGAAAACATGGGCAAGACATGAAACAAAACCCAATGAAATCAAAAAAACTATCGTTCACTGGCCCGACAATCATCCTAATAGGAAAAAGGGGACCATCATCGACAGGCTAAGAATAGGTCACACCAGGATGACTCATGGTTACCTTATGTCCCAGGATGAGGCCGTACTCGTAGACCTAACCTAACCCCGAACTCGCAATACAACACATCCTCAAGGAATGTTTCGCATACATCGATGCAAGGAACCGCAACCATTTATCCGGTGACTTATATGACGCACTTGGACCAGTCCTGCCATCGCCTGACATATTAGTGTTCCTCCAGGAGACAGGATTGGACAAACTCATTTGACCTTCCAAACAACACAACTTTAAAATCGAAACTCTTATTATTTAGTCTAGACATTTGTTATTATTAAACCTTTTAGATTATTATGTAATACATATTTGTAAAAAATAAAAAAATGTATCTTACCCAATGGCCTAGTTGCCGAGGGTTATATTTTTAATGAAAAAAAACACACACACACACACACACACACACACACACACACACACACACACACACACACAAACGGTATATACCTGGGTAGGTACATAATAATATACAACACTGTACGGCTTAATATACTCGTTCGTATCAATATCACGTGTTATAATATAATTTCAAAATTAATATAATCATATTTTGAAACTTGTGTAATGCACAACTGGATACTATAATAATAAATACATTATTATCATGTCGTGTCAGTGACACACGCACTTACACTGTCAATGGGTATTTTTTATCATCAATTTTATGTTGCCGGTGTTTATTATTGGTTTTTTTTTCAGAAACCCCATGTAGGTGTTCAGACGGCCGTTGTACGCAAGTACCTACCTATAAAGGTAATAATAATACGAACACCTATAGCACTTAACCTATTATTATTATTATTATTATTATTTATGGTTGTCTCGTCGAAAATACTTGCGTACATGATTTTTGTAAAAAGCATTTTATTTTAACCACACATATTACTCTGGCTCCATATTATTACTAAAGAGTAAAGATATTTTGATTTTAGTTAAAGTCGACACGATTCAACAATATAAGACTCGATCTTAGTTAATATCATGTTTCTCATCCGAGTTTGAGGCTCATATTTATTGAACAATTTTACTGCGGTACATAAATAATCAATGTTTGAAAAATTAACCGAAGTTTTACAATAACCGTTTAAAACAGTAGTACTATGAAAATAGTATACATAGGTATTAGGCTGTGTAATGAGTAAGAAACATCTAAATTGGAAATAGTGAAAAGACTAATGAATAGTTCGATTATATTATATTATAAGGTAACTCTTTGCTCTTAAGTTCAAATGTCAACGATCTATTGACACTCCTATAATGTAAACAACGTTTTGAAGTAATTACGTTTTTCATAACCTAACTGCGTAGTGTTTACTTTTCACAAGTTTATTGCACTTTTTCTAGTTTGTTTTTTTTTTTTTGTGGAGAGTTATTAGTTAATTGTAAAGTCACTTAACGTTTCATTAAAGCACATTAACCAGATTGAAAAGTACCACAGAAGTATATAACGCGTCGTGACACAATATTCAAACTGTATCAGTATTTCGGTATTGGAAGAAAAACAACGAAACTTAACCTAACAAAATATATAGTTTGATACGGATGCGAATAAATAATATAGCGCTTGCATCAATATTCGTGTGCTTACACATTATAAGACTGATTGAGATGGATGGTGAACGTATATACCACAGGGTATTACAACTTAAATAAGCAGAGTTAAAAGCAACGACACTTTACAAATTACGGTAATCGGTAATAATTATTGCAAACGCTAAGATGTGTATATTTCATTTTCAGTGACTATTTAAAATTAAATTGTAAAGTTGTTATATCGAACAAAAATACCTCCGAGCAAAATGTAATTATTTCTTACCTCTTTTCACGTTGGTCTTGCCAAACAATTTTACCTACCGTCCACCCCGCGCACTTTATTTACCACCTACTCATTATATTATCATACTTTGGATACAAATAAAGAATTACTATTATTGTTATTTTTTTTTTATTAGAAAATAATAACTGCAATCGGTACAAACATTTTGCAAATAATTAATATTGGTTTGACCGAGATATATCACATATAATAAGCATAGCTTAAAAACAACTCGAGAAAAATAAACCACCCGATTTCGGCATTCCTACACACATCGCATTTTTTCGATATACAAATTATTGAGAAACGTAACATCAACGGCGAAGAAAAATCCAGCACCGTCATTTTTCAGGAAGACGAACGAGGGCTCTGTGTTTGAGTGAAACGATTATTGACTAGAAGGTTTGAATGGTTATCAAATAGTCATGCAAAACAAATAAAGTAATTTCATAATAATTTTAGTTGAAGACATTTTCACGTCGCGTTGTTTGTTTTCCTTTACGGGCATATGGAAGACATTGTAGAGGTGCATATCGATTCGTTAGAAATGTAAAAAGCGCATTAAAAATAAGGTACAAGGTTTTAGCTCGGATTTGTATTTATAATTAGTTTTAGATATTTTTTACGACAAAAACTAGAAAATTAATTAATATATCTGAAGTGTTCAAATCAATTAATATTGCCAATATTTATACCTCGTGTTTTTGAAAATAAAATTTCTAGGAATTAATTTTGTAGGAGTTTCCCCGGGCGGAGGTCTCCTTTTTAAGTGAATATTTCGTTATAATAATCGTTTTAATCAAAAATTCTGATTTCCCGATGTGATAAGGTGACAAATAAAAAAGGAAAATGTGATAAAAAAAGGCAATCGTCATTGTGATTGCTAAGCTCTACAATTTCCAACAAATAAAAATTAAAACGAAAAATGGAGCTGCAATATAGGTGTTAAGACATTAAGTAGGTCACTGTATTGGATGTGTTAAGTATAAATTCAATGTTTATCACTGTATATATACCTACCGACTTTTAATATGAAAAACCGTTCTGAGCTGAGACAGTCTATCTGTCTATATTTCTAAGAATATTTTGTTATAAGTAATTTGTTTTTCTGATAACAATACTCTTCAACTTATTTTCGTCAAAAACAAATAACAATTATTTTATAGTCATTAAATAATAACTATTACGTATTATTATATTAGATGTTATTAACTTACAAGACAATATCAGTGTATTGTAGAACGGTGTAAATAGTTTCGTCGACGAAACTTTCGTGGTATAAAAAGCTTGTAATTTAAATACTATATTTAAGATTCCATAATGTACATAGTAAATATGAAAAGTGTCAAACTGATAACATATTTTGAAATACAACCAAATAAATCAAAAAAGTTGTGTTTTGATTAAATTACTAATTTTGTCAACATTTAAAATCGAAATATCAATGAACAAAAATTTTGCGACTATATTATAATAATAGCTCCTTAACCATGGCGTTTGATTTATTTTTATCATTCCTCATCAAATTCAGTACCTAACTACGAAATTTAATTTAATTGGTCAGTTTCCCAACCAGGTTATCCGTATGCACTTGATTCGGTCCGAATATTTGCAATTTTCTATTCATTTGTCTGTTGTCTCACAGGTTTTAACGTCCCTTTTAACTTTTAATTATGTATAAATTCATATTTTGTTGGCCATACGAAAAAAAAATAATCGATTCGTATACAACTCTTTTACATACCTAGTTTGTGAAATATTAAAATATTTTTATCATTAAACAGAATATTAAATTTAATGGTAAGTGTATGTACAATTGATCCCACTTAAACAAAACACAGTTTATGAATAGGACTAATTAACTGTGGTAAATGAAGTTTCGTGAATATTCAGCATCGTGAGCGATTACATTTCAAACTGATATCAACGTTTGGCAAATTATACTGACCCTACATACTGCAGGGGAATGAGTATTTTAGATTAATGACCCGCCAATTAAAATTCATAGTTTTTTTTTTTTATGTTAAACGACAGTTTAGAGATATTTTATTAAACTGTAATTGTTTCTATTTACAAGTATAAAAAAATTGGCAAACAATTGGTAGAAATATTTAATATAAATAAGACACACACACACATACACACACACACACAGATATATTGTATCTAATTCAAATCAAATAATATCAGGCCCCTGTTATAATAAATAATAATAAGGGATAGAACTATGAATTATTTACTGATACACCAACATTTAATAAACCAATATCATGTTAATATATTGACAAATTGAGTTTGTCGAGACTCAAAACCATAATTTGTTACAGATAAGTTAGGTTAGGTTATCCTACGAGAGCGGATATCCATTGGTAGAACCATTCAGAACCAATTCATTTTGACCACTTAGTTTAAGAAAACACCATAAATGTTTGATTATTATACTGAAATACAACTGATTTTATATTGAAAGTTTAATTTCGTACAACACCGTTTTTATTAATTACATAGATACCTACATCAATGTATCTCTTATATTTTTATTACCATTTTTCTAGAACTAATATAATAAATAAAAGATCTTTTTTGTGATATATTCGTTTAAAAAAAAAAAATATGTTTAGAATCACGCTTAACTTATATTTTATACATCATGAAAGTAGTAACTCGTATTCACTTTAAGTAGGTCATAACAGTGCATGTGTTATTTCAAAACTTTTTTCTGGTTACCTACCATTTATGATGATCACAAAACAACCCTAACCACATAAAGTTTTGTGTAAGAGGTTTCGACAATTGTTTGGACATTTGGAAAGATACTTTTTAATCTTTTCATTTAGACTTGGGTTGTAGTTTCCGGGATCAGATATGACGTAACTGATAATGCTGCTGATTTTGACAAATTCAATAATGTTTTATGTAAATGTAACGCTGCCCAAAAAAAAAAAAAAAACTGTTAGCAAATACTAGCTATAACGAGGTGTGCTTTCAACAAAATAAATATGGAGTTTATAATGGTTTTTGATGAAGATGGTTTTGTCATAAGAGAATTGTTCTACTTCAGTAATGAAAAACATAACGGAAATGTTTCAAGTTTAAAAGATTGCATTGTTTTGTATAATTGTTAATAATTATTATTTATTATTTATTAGTTACTATGCTACTAAGTACCCTCCAATTCTAAATTTAATTTTAAACTCGCCTGAATTTTTAATTTACAGCTTTTTCAATTGTAAAGTAACGTTTTTCTTATTATCAAATGTCTTTTATCTCTATGTTTAAAGATAGTACGCAATACTGGAAACAATAAAAATGACATTTATTATTTTCTTAATATAAAGGAGTTGCAAACTTCAACAGTGGCTATTCACTTTACTTTCTTCATTGAAAATTATTACGTGTAAAATTTTTGTTTTTAATGCTGAAAATAAATACATTTTCTTTTGAAATGTATTCTTTTTATCTGGTTATAATTGAAATTAAATTAAAGCATTTTTTTTACTGTAAATGAGAACTACAAATGAATGGGTTTTATTAAAAGTTTATTATTAAAAATATTTATTGGTTTATCGATAAAGGTTAACATAAGTGCACACTTTAGCAGAAGCGTGAATATTTTATTGGAATAAGTTGACCTGTCCGTGCAGGGCTTAAAACAGCGATGTAAAATGTTTAGTTTTCAATATTCACGTAACTTCTTGGAATTTGTGTATATTCCTTTGATCCTTTTTAATACGAAGGATATACTATTTTATGTAAATATGTAAAAGCTCTTATCGTTTTATCTCTGAAGTCTTAATTTCAACTCTATGATTTTCCAATTCCTATTTTCGTATTTATTTATCAATTGCTCAGTATGTCTTACACAATATTGCTTTTCCTTAGCTTCAGCTTAAAATCTAAGCTTTTATTTTTTATGCTGTAAAATATTTATTAATGTACTAGATTCTATATAAGTTATGTATACGTCTAGACCTATATAAGTTTATAATTTGATACAATACAAACTTAAATTTTATAATATCAGAGTATAATTTAATTTGCAATCTACTCAATCAATTATTAATCATGTGCATTTTTTAGTAAGATTATGTTTTAAGTATTGTATTAATAATTGTGCAAATTTATACATCATACATCTAACCATCACGTATTCAACTTTGCATCTTCCATCTAACCTTACTGTTGAACAACCTATAGATATTATTTATGTTAAAATAGTTTTCTAAATAATTGAACTCAGCTTAGCGACGTAAGTTGAAAATTTAATAATACTATAACGTAATGAGTACATAATAATATAGTCTACCGTCATTGAAATAGGCATTGTATTACATAATCAAGTGTTTTAAAGACGCCCAGCTAAGTTTAATTATTTAGCAAACTATTTTAACACGAATTACATATTATATAGTTCAAAGGCTTAGCTATAAAACGATATAACAACTTTTGGGGCCTTTTTTTTATACAAAGCCCGGCAAAGTGTTTTGTTGTGATCAAATTCACAACTATTATTATTTGATATTAAAATATTATCGGCTTTCGACAACGTCAAACGGCGTTTTAGTTAGGCAATTTATGTGCTCTCGCAAAAAAAAAAATGTTACATCTATAGTTTCTAAAATATGATTTACTTTTAAAGTAAACTACCGCAGTGAAGTGTGTCATTTGCATTGCTTAACGGAAATCGATATTTAAGCACATGGACATGGTAGACAATTGCATACGGTGTGATCTTTCATGCAGCAATTATTTTGATAAGACAGTATTAAATAGATTTTCCTTGAAAAAATATCGAGTAGCGTGCTACGGATTTTTGTCTGCATAATATAATCACTGACCTCACTCTCTAATAATTATTCAGGTCTTTTAGCTGATGATAAGATAATTGGATAATCTACGCACCGAGTATCGCAACAAAGAAGCAATAGCATTCAATTTACAAAATCTTTTAAATAGTATAAATTAGTAAAAACGTGTGAGCTTGCTATTCAGTCTACGCCATAACTGTAAGCCACCATCGCTTAATTTCTACAGTACACCTGCTAAGAAGCCACTAGTTAAGTATCTAATTAGTAATTGGTGTAACGTTGGACAAAATGTTTCCTTGGTTACGGCACTCATTGTGTAAGCTTAAACAACAACTCTATCGAGTACGCCGCTGGCCATTAAAATCAGGAATCCTGCAATCCAGGAAAAATGTTCTCTTCTTATTTATAGCTGCGCTCACCTCACTTTTCAATGATGTACATGCCTTATGTTTGGTGCGTAAATGTGCACAAACTCGTGTGAAACAATTGAAAACAATACCTCGAGAATAAACACAATATATGCCTATAATTACGGTCAGCAAAATCGTAAACACACATAAATATAAATCACCAAAGGTCAAAGATCACATTAGAAATTTGGCTAAAAGTTTCTTCAGATCAACACGTAGGTCCAATCCACGAATCATGTCTCAACATATGTGACCGCAGCGACTTCAACGACAAATAAGACGGAGATGTCCTCGTGGCTCAAGCGCATATACTAACACCACAAGTCACTACACTTTATTACATTTTAAGCTACTAATTACATACGCACTATACTCACATCACGATTTGATGTTATTTTGTTGCTATCGTTGTTGATAAAACGGAACACGTAACTATCGTATGTAATGTTTTATCATCCGTATAGTGTAGAACTATAGATAACGAAAAATAATTAAATGTAATTAAGAAGTTTTTTATGTATTGTAATAAATTATTCCACACTGATTATGTTAAAATACATAACATAATGTAAAATCATTTTTTTTCGTCGAGTACGTAAATAATACATATTATTGTGCTTCTGTGCTCACTTCTCGTGACACCATTTCCTCTGTTGTTGGTACCTACTTAGTTATCAAGGGCATGTTAGGACGTTTTTTTTTTTTTTGTTTATGGCTTACCACGCAGATATCATCATTGTCTTTTATTTGATTTTATTTTGTTGAAATTAAATTAATTAAATCTGTTACATTATTATTTCTTATAAACTATCGTAATTATAGGTATGATAAATAATAATGTCTTAATGCGGCAACCAGTCGTGCGTTCAATAATGTAAATTTAACATTTTGAATTAATTATAATTGGTTATAATGAGAAATATTTTTCTAAGAATTCAAAATTAAATAAGGAAACCTAAAATAATTATTGTATAATACGCTATTAGTTAATTACTGTTGGAATTGAAACAATATTTTCAATTTAAATGTATGCATAAAAATATATGTACATTAATTTAATTTGATTCGGGAATTTGATCAACATTTCATCATTTCTATTAAATATTTTTGTGCATTTCTGGAAAATCAAATAATGTGCGTACCATGAAATATGAAATCGTCCAAATGCATACATGCCCTGAACACAGTTTGGATTTATTATACTTGACTCCAAAAAGCGTCACTAAACTCTTGGTTCTGCAGTCAAAGTTAAACTTGAGTAAATACTGCAACGGAATTGCTTGTATGGCATATATTTATTCTATTTTATAAAATATTTCATTAGCTTATACTCGTGTAGTTGTGTACCCATTTATGCATTTATGCATTTACCTGCATTCGTATTACCTATCATTATTAAAAACAGTAAGATGTTCTGGCATATTATCCTACATATAATATTTTATACAGAAATTATTTTAATAATCATTATATACATATATTATTATTTTCCATATTATATTCAACTGATGGAAATACTCAAATTTCTACAAATCTACATTTAGTAAATATTTATTGGTTTATTATTATTGTACCAACGTTAATCTTGGATAACATTGTAATATTGATATACGTGTATAATGACATTGTTTTATACTTTTATCACTAATTCGCTTGGAAATAAAGTCATAATTATTTAATACAGTACTTATTGTAAGTTCATTAATTATTAAAATTGTTATATTTATATAATTACCTATTTAAGACTTATAACTAAGGCAGTTATTAGGTATAATAATAAATACATAATATTATGATGAGTGGGCGTATAATAGAACAAACACGGTGTGCTGTATCCTCAATTTCAAAACCTCGCAGAATCGAGCAACTATAAGAATGTCAAATTATTAATAAGACGTGTTTCATTAAGGCTCACTATTTTTATATTTGAAAACATCATAATAATTTTATTTTCAGTCAATAAAAGTTGATGGACGTCAAGATGAATTATTAAATAATAAAACATGTTGGGTACTTATATTGTTACGGTAAATGTATTATGTTCCCAACAGATGTTTTTTTATGCTCTGAAGGTGTAATTGATCGAATAAAAAAATAACAAAAAAACGTATACTATAGATACTGTTTTAGTAAAATTATATGGCTTGATAGAAAATAATCTTAAAATTGTATTAAAAGTAACTGCTTGAATAAATATTTCACTCTTCCTAGTACTTAGATATTATGAATGAATATGAAAAAACTTATATTGAATAAACACATAATTGTTAATTAATGATTAAAAATCCAATGTGACAAAAGCCGAGCCCTTTTATCTCAATATAGCTATTATTGCAGCAACTTATTGCGTATAAATAAACGGGAAGGGTAATTAGGTAGGTAGCTATTTAAAAGTACTAAGGAGTTATATCAGAAACAATTATAAATAATTGATCACAATATTACAAATGTATTGTTTTAGCTTTTAGTTTATAAACAAAGTGGACGTCTGCAGATTAGACATAGTAAGTCTTCTAAATAGTCTTATCATAATCCATAATTAATTTAATCTAAGTATGGTGATTTTCATATTATGTACTTTAATGTTTTACATGCAAATATACATGAAGAATAAATTAACTTAGTTGTCACTTTTTTTGCTAACATCAAACTATTTAAATTATTGCCAACGTTAAGTAGTATAATGACTTAAGTTTTAGTTAAGGACGTGGAAAATGCGAACAGTAGCTTGTAGATCGAAACTTCTCTTAAAATATGTTGATTTACCTACCTACCAGATGGGCGACCGCCAGCTGTTATTATTCTCAACGTTTCGCATCTACAACACCAACACGTTAACCTTACTAGAAAAACGTAAATAACGTATTTTGAACTAACGAAAATATTAAAAATTGATAAATGGAAATTTGTTAATTTACCGGTGAAAATCTAATATCATAACATTTTTTAATTCAAACGCCCATAGAAAATTAATGTTACTTCCCGGTAAAATTTTTTTTTTTTTTTGATTAAGGTAGACAAATGTGTGGGGTAACTCCTATTGCAATTACTTATGTTAGCTGTGAAAAGAAAAATGTTTGCAAATTTCAAACTTTTAAATAATATAAACATTTTCGAGATTTTAATGAATTTCGTCACACAAATCTTGTCATTTGAACTTAAAATGCATATAAAAAATAACATATCCATTAACATTTTAATAACGAAAAAATGAATATAAACATTTTTGAAAATATTAAAATGGCTTAAAATACGAAATAGTTGTGCATCATTAGTTTGATTCGGATAAGCTTCACAATTATTGACTAATAACATTTACATTTATGATGTAAATGAAATAATTAAGTAAACATTTGAATTTTTAATATTTCACAATAAACAGTTACCAGAAACGTATAGGAATTTAATTTTAATGTTTCAATTCAAGTATTGACATTTTAATAAATAGATATACAGTAAACGGTACAATTATGTACTATAAATATAAAACATTTTTATTCGTTTATTAATTTGACCCTCAGCAGCAATGGTCATTGGGAAATATTTACAATATATAGGTAGTATATACAATAAAATACTTCAAATATTGTACAATTACTCATTTTATAGTTTATTTATAAATTTTTACGAGGAGATGACGTCGACTATTGATTTAGTTAATTCCGGAGAATTGCTAAGTGACGTAGAGAAAATGAAATTATTTTTATGTTGATACATTTGACTATTTTACATTATACATAGGCTTTAGTAATATGGAAGATTAAATACATTTTTGTAGAATAAATTGCATTTGAAATTGAAAATATCATTGTGTACATGCTGTATATAAATATAATAATAACCTACTCTAAAAGTTTCAAGTAGCCACGGATAATATTTTAAATTACAACAAAATAACTAAAATCGTTATTCGTGATTTAAATATGCAATTTCGTCCGAATTTTAACTTAAATGAACTATACAAAAAACTGTATTTATATATTTTTTTAGATTCTTTGGTATTGGTTACAGAATTATCAACTTGTGTGCAACCTTATTTTAAATCTTCAATGCTGAGCTGTAAAAGATGAACAATTTAATATTAATAAATGTCTAACTACCAAATAATTTGTACATTTTGAATTTAATAAATGTTGTCCGCATAATTTATCCGAGGCAAATGTGCAAGTCGTAGGTATCACATCGAATATAATAATAATATAAAATTTGAACTTTAAATAGAAGCTCATAAAAAAATTATTGTGGATTTATGTTCATCTTTTTTTTTAAATAACCACTTATGAAGACCCATGAGAAATCGTGTGTTATATTTTCAAGTATTTTGGATAAGTAAAAATTATTTTATCGACATAAATTTTTTTTTTTTAAACTGATAAAAAACGAAAATTTCATGTCTCTATAAATAGCTCAACAAGAATCAAAAAATTTTAAAAGTTATTAGGTATATAGAAAACGCCTTTATAAATATTCAGTGAAAATTGCATGCATCTACTTATTCTACAGTAATTTATTTAAGAGTTAGACCAAAAACGTAAATCAATTTTGTCGTAAACCAATTTTATGAAAAAATTCCCGTTTTTACTCAATTTTTATTTTTTTGTTTTTCCCGTCACTTTTGACACTTTTTACACTACTGGGTATTTTAAATGTTGACCTCCCGAATGCACAAATAAAATAGAAAGCATTATTTCGACTAACTACCGAGTAAATAAATACAAAAATTTAAAACTTAAAAAAAAACACGTCATTGTAAAATCAATATTTTCATTGCTCTGCTCAGAATTCAAAATTTAAAAAGCAGGTAAGTGGATGTCGCTCTGCGACTGCTGTACAGTAGGTTACATTGGTTACAAGTGGCCACTGTGATAGATGGTGTTAAAATATTTGGATTGAATGATATAAAATAATTGTGCACTAAAAACGATTCTGAGCGAAGACAGCCTGACAGTCTATAATATTTCTCAGTATTTTACTATATATTAGATGATATTATTGTGATTAAAGTAATTTATTTTACTAGTAAGCATTAGTACTGCAGTAGATTAAATTCATTTTTGTCAACAAAAAAAACCCTTAAAAAGTCACATAAAAGTTTCAAGTACCCAGGAATAATATTTTTAATTTACAATAAAATAACATTATACATTATTCTTGGTTATTAAATATATGTAATTTCGCCCACATTCCAACATAAAAAAACTAAAAAAATGTCCGTCAACAGCACAAAACGGGTAAAAAAACTTTACCAAGTATATTAATTTATAATATAAACATAATATGCTGTAAATTTCAAGTATCTGAAATAATTTGTTTTCGAATATTATAACAAAACGAGGAAATCGCTGTATGAGAAATGGAGTGAATATCCAATTTCGACTTCGAGGTAGAATTTTTTTTTTTGATAAAGGTAGAAAAATGTATAGGAAACCTTGTACTTGTTACATTTTCAATTTTTTTGAAGGGGCGAAAATTTTTTTATCGACATAAGTTTAAAAAAAAAACAAATAGTAATCGAAAATTTCATATGCCTATAGATAGTCTAACACCGAGTCAAAATATTTTTTTTTTAATTTGCAACTTTTATGGTGTTAGAGAACACGGATATAAACATTCAATGAAAATTTCATATATCTACGATAATTTTTTTTAGAGTTACATCAAAAACCAAAATCAATTTTGTTGAAAGCCTGGTGTCCTCAAATATAGTCGTTTTCCTTAATTTTTCGTTTGTTTTTCTTGCCGCTTTTGAAAAATATTGGGAATTTTTTACTTCTGATCACCCAAAGTACCAACTGCATTTACTTTGCTACTAGAAAAAATGCTGTTAAAGAAAATCTAAGCAATTTTAGTGTCCCAAAACGTTATTACAGACACAAAAATGAATAATGAGAAAAAAATACACACATCATTGTAAAATCAATGCATTCATCGCTCTGCTCAGATTCTAAAATGTGGGAAATTCGATCTCAAGTAGACTTGACGACAAATTTAAATCTGTTTTCAGAATTCTCATCACTTCACTGTAAAAATCTGTACGTTTGGCGAAGAACACGTTTAAGTCCTATGTCACTTGTGTATTAGACAGAGACAGAAAATCATCTTGCGGAATCCCCTTAGGCTTAAATACATAATCAATATTTGTATCCTTTTCACATTCGTTATCCGCGTGGATAAACATCAAAAGGACTATGGCTGTAATGAGTACTAGGTATGTTGTTAATATTATATTTATATTAAAATATGAATATGATATTGGTAAATGTAAACTTTCAAAAATAAACAAAATCAAATACGTGTTGATATTGCATACAAATCATACAATCTCGACCAGCAAGATAAAATATGTTTGTTACATTATTATGATATAAAACCATACTATCTATGACATAAGTA
Organism: Myzus persicae; assembly: GCF_001856785.1. NCBI lineage: Eukaryota > Metazoa > Arthropoda > Insecta > Hemiptera > Aphididae > Myzus > Myzus persicae. The sequence goes on from NW_019100482.1 coordinate 643,897, forward strand.
TCATTTGCAAAGCTAATTTTAATTAAATATCGGAATGTTGGTAATTGAATCCAGATGATATTGTGGTAAATGTTAATTATATTCGTTGGTCCAATGACTTGGTCATTGAATAGGTTCACTCTGCATGAGGTTATAACTAATAATATGTGTATTATGTTTAATACTAATTATGCCGGGAGAGGTTCAATAATATTTAACACTAGAGTTAAACTCTGGTTTTTATCTCGTCAATATCATATTATTTACCATTAACAATATAATATACACTGTCATTGAATTGATTGTTTGCTGCAAACAAATCTCAGGTAATATTGTACTATATTCTTCAATAATAATATATTGCAATCATAATTTCAACGCTATATCGTTGTATACGTGTTTGGGTGTTTGAATGCATTGTCTGTACTTTTCCATTTTTTATTCGTCACAAGAAGTCAGAACTAACTATAAGTAGTACGCGTATATCGTTAAAAAAAACTTTCCTTTGCACAACAAAATCGAATACGTATAGCTGTAAAATCGACATTTATTTATTTGACAAAGTTAACGCCGTTTGGATTTTTTCAATGGTAGGTACAACACAAATATATAAGGTATAATAATGCCATGTATAGATAATAAATATTTGGTTCATATACATACTAAAATTTAAAGAACATAATGCATACATATAACATACATGACATGTGATTCGTAGAAATAAATAATACCAAAAAATATATTTGAATACGTCTTGGCCTTTATCGCCAGTAAGACTACGTAGGGCCATGTGCATAATTACACCTGTATACAACGGAATCGCGGAAGTGTTGATATCACATCTATGTATTATCATAGGTAGCATAATAATCTAGTTTACTCGGCGCCCCATTGATAGAGGAGCGTTCACAGAAGAGTTAGCAGATGTGCAGTATAGTTGCAGTGCACCGGAGATAGAATAGATGCCCCGAAACCTGGTATCGGTGTATAGGAGCTCGGATACCAATACAGCCGTTCGACTATTGTCTCGATTCCAATTTCGATCAGTCCTCGAATGCGCAAACTATTTCCGAATTTCTAACGCATATCGTCTGGAGAATGGAGTTTAAGGATCCGATTAATTAGCCGATTACAATATAAATCGTGCTCGGTATGAGGAATTTTTGCGGGCAGTGATCGGCTATTATGATGACTACTGAATAAACGGTCGTGGACCCGACTGATCCACCGGGCGTCAGTACAGGGCCACATTCACGAACGGAACGAACCAATATAGGAATTATGCATACACATAAAACGCGAGAAAGCAGCCACTGGTGAATCGAAGTTTGACGAGTTTCGTCCAACAACACCCGCCAGAACACTGTAATTATTTACCACAATTATAATCAATGCACGGGGAACGACGACGATTAATAGAGAAGGAACAAACAAGATTCGACGAGTCCTGGACTCGGTGAACACGTTGAATGCTGAACGATGCGCCGGTACAATTTCCTTGGATTCTAATTGAGGAAACATAAATAATAGAGGCAAACATCTTTGTCTCACGCGCTAACAATGGTGTCGGCAAACCGTCGATTTAATTGTTGTTCACGATGTATGTGGTGCGTGTGGTATCTTCGGTAATTGTTCGCACTTATATGCTATCAGCTAACTTGCGAAGATAATCTTCGCGGAGAATGTCTCGATTGGTTTTTCGGTGATATTTTTTTTTTAAATTTAATTTCTGTGAACAGCATCAGAGACTTCCAGGTGTCTGTCAGACTATATCCGTACTTGTTGTACGTAATCTCACACGGACATTCATTTTATTTATAAATCAGTTCAAGCTAACGAAATGTACAGCGAAAAACCTTATATAAATATCATAATATAGGTAGGTTCACAATAATGTGATGTCGCATTGAAATATTTATGAAAACTAAATCTAATACTTCAGATTTATACTTCGTCGCATATATAATACTCCGTGTTCAAATCATCACATTTTAAGCTGTTTTTTTTTTTTTTATTAATCTCTAAATATTCTGAAAAGGTAAATTTAAGTTCCAATGAATCAGAGAAATTACCATAAAATTGATTTCATTATTCATATATTATTGTAAAACAAGTTATACTATAAAACAGTATGTTGTTTCTACTCACTCATAAATTCTGATTAATGTGTTCTTATATTATATTTTAATAAATTACAATGTCAGTATGTCATGTAGTACTGTTGTACCTACGTGACCTGACTTTATTTCTTATAGTTTTTAATTTTAAATATTTATATAATCGCACATAATTATTGATAGACCGGAGATTAAATTATTTTTAAAAAGCAAATGTAAGCCGATGATATTACGTATAATATAGTTAAAAAAAAAAAGCAATTAACATATTAGCATATAGTAGCAGATATTGTACTAGGTACACGCTTCGACGATGAATGAAAATATTATGTTTTTGCCCGAGTCTCGATGAAAAAAAAAAACCAAATCCAAACGAGTCGTCCGATCTTCCCTCGCAGTCTGGCGGCAGGACTATATAAGACGGGCGGTACATCGGTGGACACGACTGTATCGCACGGAGACGACGATCTCGTCGACATTATACCAATACTAAAAAACCGCTTATAAACACATCATCGTTTTTCACACCGCAAACGTATTCGCTTCCCCTAACCTCGTGTCTGCGACCGCGGGTCAAGGTCGATCCGGAATCCAAAACAGATTATTATTATTATTATTATTATTGCCGGACCGCATCTCGCTCGGCGTCAACAGCTCCGACGGCCGAGCGTTGTATAACAACAATAATAATAATAATAATAATAATAATAATAATAATAACACGACGAGATGAGACGCCGACCGCAGTCTCCTCCTACCCGTCCGATTCGCGCACACGTGGTCTTCGGCTACTATGGTCACCGGCTGAGTCGAGCTTGAGCGCCTCTCGCGTCTCTCGCGTACAGTATGACCCGCACGCGAGAGTCGCACGGACCGTCGTTCGGTTGTCGTAAGTCTTGTTTCCGACGTGTTCGCTCGCCGCCGTCGTCGCTCTGCAGCTCCAACGAGTGCTCTCCGGTCGTGAGTATCTGTTTCTATATAATATTGTTACATACGTAGTACATCGCAAGCCATATTATTATACAGTGGACGCCGCTTATAAGACTCGCGGATATAATAGGGTCAGTCGCTTATTAGACTCAAAATTGTCTGAAACGGTTGTCCGGACGTATCCAAATACGTTAAAAAGAAATTCGGTTATAAGACTCAACAATTCGTCTATAAGACTCAAATTTTGTAAAAAATATGGTAAAAAATAAACATTTTTGGTCAAAATTTAGAAATAAATTAATGTTTTTTGCTTTATTATGTGTGTATGTACAACAAATTGTATCGTCTTTCACATTTTTCAAATATATTTCCAGAATATTAGTTTATAACTAAAAAAAAAACAAAATAACAATTTTTTTCATAAATAATAAATATAGGTACATTATACCATACATCTTTTAGAATTTTTTATTAATGCATATAATCATTTTTTACAAGTATTGCAATTTCAATTTTTTTAATTTGTTCAATAATACGTATATCATATGTAATATGTATTAGAGTACTAAAATTAAAGAAAAATATGTAGTAAAATAAAATTCATAAATATGTAATTATTTTTTTTTCCACTTCGCCTATAAGATACATTCGGTTATAAGACTCACTTTGTGCTGGTCCCAATGTGAGTATTATAAGCAGCGTCCACTGTATTATAGTGTGCACGGTCACCGCGCGGGGTTGTCGACTGACGATGTAATATATTTTTTTGTTTTTCGAAACATTCCAATATTATTATTATATGTTGTTCGTACGATTGTAGGCACACGTTTTCGTCGTACGCGGCTCCCGACCCGACGCCTATAATACGTTAGCAGTGTTGGCCGAAGTCGAGAACTTTTTTTTCGTTGGTTAAATTACATCGCCTGCGAATTATAGATCACAAAATCGTAATTAAGTTATTTTCGAATTACTTTTTTTTTTCATCCGATAAATTCTGGTTGTTTTACGATTTTACGATTTTTAATTTAGTTTAAATAACAAAGCATTTCCCAAATGACTATCTATGGAAAAATAGTGAAACTTTTTTTTGTCAAATGGCTATTGCAAAATTATAGTATGTACAGTGAATCGTAATTAGCTATATATAATTATATAGATACATGAATAAACCATCACTTTGTTCTTAAAATATATAAAAAAAAAATTTTAGTTATGAGTAATTTAGTAACTTTACTGGGTACAAAAAAGGAACTTAAACTACGTATACATTACTTAGAAATTTCGCTACAGTAACTTGTAACTTAAGATTCAAGTTAAGTTATTTCCGAACGTTGGCTATAATAATTCATTAATAAATAAAATGTATCTTCATTCCGTTATCAGTGTGCAATAATACTATACGCATATATCTACTACAGTGTCAGAGTGTACTTATACAGTAGTTATACGCATATATATTATTTATTAATTTAATTAAAAATGCTTGAAAATTAAAATCAATTTATCATCGTTATTACTTGCGACTAATATAATTTCACCGTTTTACATTTATACCAATATTACCTACTGTGAAACAATTAATGTAAACTAGAGTATTGCTACGAATGCCGTCGAACGGATAATAAAGATGTTTAGTACTGAATTGAAAGTACGCAGTAATCATCATAATATTATCGAGTTGCAAGTAAAACGTTGAAAACTCTGAAATATTAATTATAATGTTGTTTTATTAGTTACATTAGGAAGACATTTTGTACGTTGTGGTACAACTAAAAGTTTTAATTTAAATCAAATCAAATGTTGTCTTTGCATTAGAGAAGTTGGAAAAATTATGTTCGCTAAAATATCGGCAAGACAATCATAAGGTCCATTTTAATGAAAAAATCTTCCACGTAGAATAATATTTCTTCGTTCATAATTGAATTGCATATCTATGCCACTTTAATGTTAATAACTATTATTTTTGGTTTTTGCTTCAAATTATATTTACGTTTTGACAAATCTGACTTTCATAATATAATTTTTTAAGACTATTTTATTTTTTAAGTTATTTACATTTGTGAAATATTTGTTGAATTCAATTCTTAATCAGATGTCTGTTTTGAAATCTTCAAAATATATTTCTTTGAAACTTCTTTATCTGTTTTATTTTTTGATTATACTACGAATCACACTGTTCATATTTTCATCATTTTTAGAGTTCTTATTATTTTTATTACTTATATTTTATAATATAATATATATAGTGTTAAATAACGGTTAAATTTGTTTTGAGAATGAATTCAAGTTTTTCCCAAATGATTGAACATCAATTTTCAATAATAAGATAAATGTTATGTATTGTATACATTTTAATTCACTTAAAATAAATATAAAACACTACGAAATAATAAAATCCATTTTAAATATTAATTTACTAGAGTGCTTATGCCACTAGCTAAAAATATCTAGAACTCATTCTCTTGATATAATATGTTAATTTGAATATATTTTAACTAATCGACACAAAATATGCAATGTTATGCACTTCCGTTTAATGGTAATGACATACAATTAAATAATTACCTAATCGTATCTACGTATACGATATAAGCTCGAATATCGTGTAGGTATATTTTTAAATCTACTAATACATATTCGTGATTAAGTATATTATAATTTGTTAGAAATAGTGATTTTAAAAATTATGTTACTTATAATATTACTATAGTAATGCCATAGTAATTAGGGACCTGCCTTTTTTATTTTATGATAATTTATATTTCAGACTGGGCTATGAATATATTATTAATTTCTAAAATGATATGAGTGTATGGTTTTTGGTTTTAAATTTGGTGACTCCTGGTAGTAAATTGGATCCAGTTTGTTGTTTTGAGGGTCAAAGGTGAACAATTCCAGTAAAACTCGAAAAATTACCTAGAAACAATAAAAAAAGCAGTTAAGCCGATGTCACTGTGGTGTACAGTAGCTTACAAATGGGTCACTGTAATGGATGGTATTAAATTTGAATTCAATGATATAAAATCTGTGTAGGTATGAAAAACTATTCTGAGCGAAGATGGTCGGTCAGTTTATAATATTACTTAGTAATTCAGTATATTTAATAATAATATTATTGTGATTAAAGTAATTTATTTAACTAGTACGCATTAGCACAACGCAGTAGATTCAATTCATTTTTACCAAAAAATATACATTTGAACAGTCATTGCTTGTATAAATTATAATGATATACTTTAAAAAGTTCAAGTACCCAGGAATAATATTTTTAATTTACAACAAAATAACAAGAATCATTATTTTCGTTATTTAATATGCAATTTCGTCCACATTTAAATATAAAAAAACTAAAAAAAAAAGCTGTGCTTTTAATATATTTTATGATTCTTTGGTTATAGAATACCTTAACTTACTTGTGTGGAACCTTGTTTGAAATTTTACCCTTACCTATAAAAGTTGAAAAGCTTTTTGACCCAACAAAAACATCTTATTGGCAATTATAAAAAAAAAAACTAAAAAATTTAGAATGTCATAAATATAACAGCCCGTAAACAGCTCAAAACCAGTCAAAATATTTTGATAATATCATGATGTATAGAAAACACAAATATAAATATTCAGTGAAAATTTCATGAATCCACGATATTTTTTTTTAGAGTTACATCAAAAACCTCGTTTCCGTAAAAATTCTATTTGTTTTTCCTTAAATGTTTGTTTGTTTTTTTCTGCTGTTTTTGAAAACTATTGGGAATTTTTTACTTTTGACCCTTGAACGTATCAACTAGATTGATTTTCCTACAAGATGGCGTTGAAGAAAATCGAAGCTCTTTTTCTATAACAAAACATGATGACGGACACAATAATAAATGAAAAAAAACACAAATAATTGTAAAATGAATGCATTCATCGTTCCGCTTTCAATTCAAAAACAAGGAATAATAACAAAACAAAGTTATCCTCAGAATAAATTTTTATTTTTTGTAGTTATTCAAGAATGAATATCCATAAGCTTGAAATGTACACCCAAAAATATACTAGTAGGAAATTGAACAGTGGATGAAGACGTGGGTGACAGTCTGTGAGTGTAGGCTTTCCCGATTGACTGAAAAACGGACAGTTCAATTTGATGCCAAAGGTTTCTTTTGATATTTTACATCACTGTTTTTTATAAATTCTGAACGCTCCGATGAATGTCAAAACATTTTATAATGATGTTTTTGTTTTTTGTTTTTTTTCCATCTGACACCACCTTTTGGAGCAGATAAATTGCTTTAATCATTAACTTTGAGAGTAGTTCCTGGTAGCAAATCGGAACTAGTTAGCACCTTGGAGATTTAAAAGCAAATATGTGTAGAAAATAATTCCTTTTAAAACGCACGATTTCAAAATATTAAAATACACAGGAACAATTTTTCGTAGTGTGTGTGAAATGTTTTAAAGTTTAAATGTTGTTAACAAATTTGAAAATTACGAAAATATGCTAATTATTTTGTAGTTAAAAATGTATAAAATTTTTAATTTTACTACCTAAGTTTGAAAATGTCATACAAGGTTCACTATAAGATATTCTTACAGAAATCTAAAAATATCAAAAATGCAAATGAATAATAATTTGAAAAACGTTTGTTATTTTGTTATAATTTAAAAAAAGTACTCTTTGTTTAGGAATTGAAACTTTTCGTTAAGTACGATGTTACTGCCTATTTATTATTCAAAATTACATTTTCAAAATATTTTTACACATTTTATTGGTTCTATCAATTAAATTATAAATAAAAAGAAATTAAAATTAAAACTATTTATACCATACTCATCTACGGTTCGTCGGTATTGTTTTAGAAGTAAAGAAACGGCCATATTAATATTAAAATAATAATTAAAATTCAAACTACCTATTGACGATGTACATTAAATGTATTATATTATATTTATGTACATCTTCACGTGACATCCACTATACATCAAAGCAATGAGTTTCCCTAATTTTATATTTTTTATATGAGTGGAAGTCAAATAAAATCAAATAGCGTCGTTTCAGTAAAGAGCCTACAAGAAATACATTTTATATTGAGTAGAAATGCATTAAAGTGCGTCATTTTAAAATCTGCACTCTAGAATATTCATATTAGCATTGCATTGATTGTAATATTATGGTTTACACTAATAACTTACCTAAATATTCATAATAATTACTACCTATATAAAATGTGTGTTCAGGATAGGGTCAGCATTCAATTTTTTTTTAATTGTTGGTACTTAATTTTTGTTTTTTTCAAGTGTGGGTATAATTTTTTAATTGTCATCTTATTTTATTAATTTGTTTCATATTTCTAATAATTTCATTCAATTTAAACTTTTTACCAACATTTTATTAATTATGGATTCATTTTCGTCTAATTAAATTTTTTTCCCAATAAATCTTCATGCATTTTTTAGAATGAATTGTGCATTTTATGAGATTATATTTGAATTACCTACATCGTAAACACAGGATAAGATTTTTTAATTTTTAAAGATAAGCACTCTTTTCCAGAAAAATATTGATGTTCTCAGAAAAGTTTTTTTTTTTTATTAATAGTTAGAAATGATAATGTGAAACAACATATTTTATGATAAATAGTTATATTCGTTAATATTTTTATCATGATAATGGTAATTGGTAATATCTTTTTAAATGTTTTTATTTTTTCGAATGACGGTTTAGTAACTATATCGTTTACTAGAAATCATTTCTTCTGATAAAATTAAATTTTATACCTAACAAGATAATAATTTCGTTGGAGATTTGCCACTCATATATTTTGATTAGATTACTAATGATAATAATGATTTTGTACTGATCGAAAAATCTTAAAGATGATGTTACCTACGCGTTTGTTGTCTCCGTCTTACGAACTTGCGACATATCAAATTTGCGTTCACTGGTTTGAATAGTGTGCCGTCAGTTTTGATATTATTGAGTGCATTTAAGTACTATCAAACTTTTAGGTAAGGACATTATCTATGCTTAAGGGTCGACGGATTTTCGATATATTCATTTTCAAGCAAGATACGAGTGTGTGAAGTAAAACAAACCAAAAATGCTCGTATCTCGCTTGAAGATTAAAATATCAAAAAATCCGCCGACATTTGAGCATAAATAATATTCTTACCTAAAACTTTGATAATAGGTCAATTCACTCTAATATCAAAACTAACAGCACACTATTGAAACTAGTGATCGGCAATGTTCTACGTTGTACGTGTGTAAGACGGAGACAACAAATGCATAGGTCCTCTTAAGTACCTACTCACATTATTAGGTGATCCGTTATGTTTATAAGTTGCAAATATAATTTTTTGTTGTACATTTCTCTGAAAAAAAAATTGTTACCTAGCTGTTTGACAGTCTAATTCCGGTAAAATGTTTTGTTAAAATATATTTTTTTTTCTTTAAATGAACTTGTTTAAATAACATGATAGCTTAAATCTTATATTTTTGTGAGTATCATTTCAAGTTAGTTTTTGATTATTATTGAAAAAAAAAATAGATTTAATTTTTGTTCTCATTGTTTCATCTTCACTTTTTTTCGGGCCACTTTCTAAATTAATTTTACTGTAAGTATTACAATCTATAAGTGCCAACGTTTTTAGGTTTTATGTATGCCTATATATATATATATATATGTTTTTTGATTCATACGTTGTATTCAATCTGTTTCAACGGGAACAATAAGAATAAACGATGGTATAGAATAAGCTAAAATTAATAAAAATAAAAAGGCAAACTAAACAGATTTCAGAGGCCTCCCAGTGGAGGTACTAAGACATGGGTTAAACATGTCTATACATAAATAAAACTAAATACCTTTAAATATTGTGCATGTCGTCACTCATTAACCGTCGTCGTTTTCCTCTATTAGCCTATTGTTCTTCCGACAATTCGATAAACAACGACCTATAGACACGATGAAAATAGATCTTATGGAAAAATTGATAGTACTTAAAAAGTAAGAAACGTGGACGCTCGAATACTTGATAGGAGGTACCCTTTTTCTAAACCTACCATCTTATTTTAACATCCTTATTACTTAATCTAATATTAGTATACCTACAACTACACTAATGTTTCAACTGAAAAAAAAAATGTATTGTGAATAATCAAGTTTTGCGTTTTAAGACAATTTTAGTGTTTGCTCCAGGTAGCCCCCCCCCCCCCCCCAAATGTATGTAAGCATTGAGACTCGCGTGCGCCGCACACTCTGTACACCCGGTTTTTGTGGCACTGTTCATCTTGCTTAAACATATCTTAGTTGGTTGACTTAAATTTTTCTGATTTGAATTCACTAATTAGTAATTACGTAGAATTTAAAATTACTGATGCGCTGTTATTTTCTATAAAAAAAAAAATATGCCAGATCCAAAAATCGTGTAGGACGTTATATAGATTTTTTTTGATTATAGAATGTAGTGGCGTATAATTGTATAATCACGATTGTAGCGTTAATGCGTTGTATTAAAATCGATATTAATTTTTAAATTAGTATAACTAAAATCGATGCTATAAATCAATAATAACTATAATCAATGTATTACGAACAAAGTAATTCTGAATTGTGATATTAAAATAATGATATTTTCTTCGGGATATTTTCAATGGTTGTCAGTGATTTATACATTTTTTGATTTAATATAACTATATTGAAAAAATCAAAATATCACCTTTTTAAAGTTAACTGGACCGTACTATATACAACTCCAATATGGAACAATAAGAAACTTTCTGAAAGAGATTCTTCAGAAAAAAATATAATATATAATAATAATATATTTGATGACATAACTGTTGAACAGAATATACGTTCCATATGAATCAAATAAAAACACATCACGTAATTTGTATAAATACAATATTTTCAAGTTTGTCACTTTTTAAGAGGATAATCTTTATAAATATTATAAGGCATATTATATAGCAAATGATTTTTAGTGATTAACTAATATCCTGAATTTTAATATCTCTGAGATACAGCAATAGCATAATATAGTAACTTAAATCCAACATGATATACGCATACCTACCTGCCTATCTGTTTTTTTTTATTTACTAGCGTAACATATGTGATAACATTTGGCGTATTTTGTTTTCATTGGCAAGCATTTTGGCAAAATGTTACCAAAAGTCAAAGATATGAAAACATTAAATTTATAATAATTCCACAACATATTTACTAAATAAATATAAATATGACTCATTGTAGTCATCTCAAATTATAGCAATATCCATTAGAAATAATTAAATACAATTTTTGATCGATGCCTTAAGTACCAATTTTAAATTTTAAATTGTTTGAAATTAAATTTGTAAGTTTAAAATGAGCTAAACTTAATATGGTTTTTAAATTACAAATAAAATAAATAATTTTGCCCAAATTGTTCGACTAATCTACATCATAATTAATAAGTTATGAAGTTATGTAGTAAATTCTAAAAATAATTAGGACATTGTGATAATTATTGCAGGTTTATGATATTACAATCACTTCACACTTGAGGTATTAATTTTTCTTCGTTTTAAATGTAATTAAAATATAGACGTAATAAAATTATGTTAATTAGTCAACTTAATACCTGTAATATTATAGGTGTATTATATTATGCAATGACTATAAGTCAAAATAATAAATCTAGTTAGTACATATGTTTGTGCATGTCACTAATTTCAGACCGCCGTAGGCTGTTATCACATAAAAACGACTACATATATAATTAATTATTTTGCATGCAAAAATGAATACTAGTTACGACTTCTTCCATCAATTAATCGTAACGTTATTATTTCTGTGTTATTTATGTGTTCGCCTTGTGGATTGCATTCATCAAATATCTTTACCAATTTATTTTTGGCGAAACATTATTAAACACCTATATATGTACCCATAGATAACGGACGAACCATGCGACCACAGTGTCTGTTATAATACTATAATAAATAACATTATTATAAATTACAAAATACTATTATACCGTTCAAGGTTTTATTGTTATTATAATATGTTTAACCAGTCAATTAAACTTTTATCGTCGATTAAACCACTCGGCGAGGTGGTGAGAGGACACACTTTCTTATAACTCTATAACATATGGGTAGGTATGCACGTATTGGAGTTAAAAAAATATATTATATGAAGATCATAAATCTGCCAACTTTTGATTATCTTTTAATAATAAATTACGATAGTTTTTACCAACTACCTGTAAATAATTACTTTTCATCGCGAATATTTATTTACCACCAAGCGTCCACGGTATATGTGCAACTGCGATATTAAGACTTCAATAGTAATGGTGCCAATTTTTAAATCTTATACAGTGATTTCGAGGTTTGCGACAACAACTCACGGTCGTCTAGATCTAACATAATGTACCGATTTTAGACAGTTATTAAAAATAAATACTCTATAAAAAAATCTTCTTTGAAATCACATAAACACTTAAGTAACTAAAAACTTTAATATACAACAAAAAAAAAGGAAATGTAAATTAAAACGTTTTTTCATTCATTGAGTTATAAAAAAAATAACACGTCCGTGGAACACTGGAAGCTTACACTGATAATGTGTGGACGAAATAACCTACTTAATCGTTGTGTCCCATTTAATTAAATAGTATGAGCACTGGACGAATACAAATCGTAATATAATCATGAATGGCAAAATGTATTATTTACAGCAGTATATATTTACTCACTATGAAAAAAGAAAAACCAGACGTGCGAACTTGAAATAAATTAAATGAAAACATAAAATAATAATTTATACTTGGATACGTCGTTCGACTGCAGTGATACACACACGCGGAAACAAAATAAATTAGTTTAGTACATTTGTATAATAATTTTGTACGTAATAAGGTTTTCCAAGACGAAAAAAAATATCAGTTCCTCAAGAAAATGACGTTTCTTTCTATAGGTTTCTTACACGCCGAAACAATGAATTATTCATAATAATATGATGAAATTATGAATTAAATTTAAAATAACAACCGTACATATAATATACCGCATGTACTAACTTAAATTCAAACTCTGTGCGGTTTGTTAACAGCTTGCACGTTGCCTACTAAATGTAATAACTAATAACCACATGTAAGAGTTGTCCCGAGAATATCAGGGATAATGTTATGTTTCCAAGTCGTTCATCACTCTGAATTGTTCGTATAATATAATATATTATAATATGTATTAAGGTGCACAGCAGTCTAATCTCAGCGTTTAACAATTCGTTGTTATTTTTTATTGCCCCCGTCCACGTGCACGAGACAGCGATAAAACAAAGTACATAAAAAGTGTTTTAACTTTATTGTTATTTTTACAAAATAACCGCATTTATACAAGATCGCCAAGACTGCATGTTGCAAGTAGGTATATAATATAATAGCTACCTACTACCTATACACAACGATAAACCCGTCCCTTGTGCCGAGCGTCGTCTAGATTCAGTTATTTTGCTAGTCAGCTACTCCTACGTGTAATATAATATCGATTCAATATGGTTAAATATTAATTGTCGGATCAAAAAACCGCTGTGCGTGAGACGTTGAGACCATCAAATCGAGTTCGTTGTGCCGACGATCACTTCATGTCGTACATTACACCTGCCTCGTGTTTATTATTTATGTTCTAGTGTGAATATACCTGTGAAAAATAAAAACGATTTCGGCAGAAATTCATTTTTATTCGGACACAGGATCATTCAAAACAGCTCTTCTACCTCGATTATACCGACTGATTACAGCAGTCACCGAACAGATACGGTCCGCAGGTCACCATCATACACACGGTGGCCTATTATCTCATGCACTTGTGCGTATTATTATATTATTATGATTATTATGTTAAACTTGCCCGCTAAGAACAACATATTTTACGAATTAAATAATATTTTCAACATAATGTCATTTTACCTTTTTTTTTTTAAAAAAAAAAAAAAAGAAATAATAAATTTGATTCTACATAATATTATTATGTCACTATATGTATGTACTATTGTATTGTACCTGGGAAACTTTCACATGATGCCGATCAGACGATGATTTGCCTATAAAATAAAACACGAGGCATCATAATATGCGTTAAACCGGCTCTGTGGGTCGTGATGTCAAACAGCTACGTATATATTATAGTTAATATTATCTAGTATTTCATTGAAAGAAACGACATTAAAGTAGTAAAGCCGTTATTTTCTTTGCCAATATTATGTCTAGAATCGAACGTGCTCTAATCTGTGGAACATACATATTATTATTGTTTTGGTCGTGTGTGAACGGGTTCCTTGAAACGATACGCACTTTATGCTATTATGCAGTCCAGTCTCGAATCTTGGTAACTCATAAACCTCGATAACTCGAACTTGTCCCTTGAAGTGTTTTTAAGTTATGGTTGAGGTGTACAACTCGAAAAATACATAACGTCAGCCTACATTTTGACGAACAGCCGCGCAATTCCAAAAAATTAAATATTTTTTTCTTATTTCATTCGACAGAAAAACAAATTGGTATCATAATAATAATATTTCAGTATGTTTTCTTCCGTAGATCTTTCCAATTGATACGCAACAGGTTCGTCATAACAACGCATAACTCCGATAAGTAATATTTAAATTCGAATGTACCTTATCATTATGGAAGAAATACAAGTCCAAAATAAAAAATTGTTATTTATGAGATGAACTTGACTATATTACTGCTAAGACATCAAACACTCACGATGTGATACTAACAAAGATTTGTTTGGTCAACATTTGTTAACTGGATTTAATTAAACTTTTTTTTCCTTCTACTGTACAATTTGGAGTTTTGCAGTTACGACAGTAAGTCAAAATTATTTTTATTCCCCTCGAGATTCGAGTTATCGAGATGACTCGATTGCACTTGTATTATATTATGTATGTGTATCGGGCATACTAAACATTTATCTGAGTTTTTTTTTAAATATATTTTATTTATATGTGAGACGTTGAGGATGTAACGATGTACCCGAAAGTAAAGCATTTCGGGTCAGTTTACCCAAACATTCTCCACCCTACGTTTCGACACAAAAAAGTAAAATGATTGCTGTAAGGTCATACAATAATTTCAAGTAGTCACATGCGGTATACCGGTACTTTACGATCTTGGTTTGAAAGTACGTAGGACTATATAATCATATTAAATTTTGAAGCAATCGACTATTAGCATATTCACATATATATTTTAATTTCCAAGCAAATATTGAGGAGGCGGCTGGGATGAACTTTGAATGGGCTAAGCCCACAGAGCCTCTCTAAGATTTACCCGATTTCCAACGATGACACAATTGTTAAAAAAATATCTAACAAAGGACATGACATATTTATACAAACCAAAATATCATCCATGATGCAATATATCTGAGATACTCATAAAAAATTTAAATAGCTGTATTATTAGAACATAATAATATAGTATTGTTGCTTGTACATAAATTTGACCCGTTTTATCGGATAATAAAAAAGTTAATTGTCTTGCGATAAATTTAAATGTGCCTATTGTATAGAATAATATTATTATTCTATTTAAAATTCAAGAATATGTACTAAAATTATTTAGGTAGTATATTATGCTAATGTACTGCAATATGAGTAACATATTGTAGCAACATTTTTTTTTCAATACACGTCGTGATTATTATTTATTTATTTTAAAACTGAATTATCTCCCAAACTTTGAATAATAAGAAATATTTTTGCCATTATTATGCGCATAATAATACATAGTTAAATCGTTAAAGAGTATTTTATATTATTCTGAAACTTACACTTTCCGACATTTGATAAAACAATATCCGTAGGTACCCGTAGCTGGCGCAATAAGCCCGCAACACGTTTTAGGTAGGGAAATGTTCTTTTATATTGACTTCGCTTTTCGAAAATGTCACAATATTGTTGTGTGGTTGTATTTGTATGCGGGAACCGTATATGGCCCAGGGTGATGAGTCGGCAGCGTTGTCAAGCTCCATCGTCGGTTAAAAACTGCCATTTGGTACCGACTGCTCCCCAAATATTGGCAGCAGGCAAAAGAAAACTGCTGCACTTGCTCTTTCCCAGAAATATAATGGTTCGATTTCTGTACAATATTTTACTGAAAAAATGTAACGTTTATACGACTGTAAGGTAATTATGGTGGATTACGATGATCAATACTACAATTATTATTACTAATATAAATAACAAAATATGTAGGTAGGTAGGTAAAATCTTGTTTCGCATAGGGTACGCGGACTGGTTTATTTAATTATTATTTAATAATCGTCATAATATATAGGTACGGTATAGGGATATTATTACTGGTACATGCAATTTTTTGTCAATTTACCAAGAAGATTTTCTACGGTTTTTTTTTTTTTTTGTAGGTTATATCGTGTATATGATGTAATGATTCAACTCCATATTATACAACAATATGAATAAGTTAAATACCTACCTATTTAATATAATATTAAAACATCCATAACATTTGGATTTAATATGCGTAATTATAATTTATAATATAATCTTATAACTCAAAGATGATATTTTATTTTATTTTTTATAAACAATCTAAATTGCAATTGTTTTAAAAGTTTCCACAGCATTATTGTTAATTCTGTTTTTAATCAAGTTTTCTTCATAAAAAAAACAATACTTAATAAAATATGTGTTAGGTATGTATTATATATATAAAGGTACCGGTCATTATTTATTTTCCCTATCGTCACTACAACTACCTACACTCAAACCACTTTCGCTTTAACTTATGTTTTTACTTATTAGATGATATTATTGATGCATCAACAAATTAGATAATATGAATTGCAATTATACAATACAATAAATTAATCCTATAGTACAATAAATTACCCCTGAAACTATTTTAGAAAACGATGTAATATCAATTTTAAGTGCACATTTTAAGTAACAATTGTTCTGATGACATACTGCACAATAAACTTAATTATAATATTTTATGTGTTACAATAAATAAATAGGTACCTATCGTATCTGGCTCACTGGAATATTGATTAAAAGTGAATAAATTTTTCAATTCTTAACACAATATTATGTAAAATATTCATTTAACGGTGGGTGGTTTTATAACCACAATACTGCAGTAGAATTGATTTCGTATAAGTACTAATTAAGTTAAAAAATTAAAGAAAAAAGACATTTTTGGAAATATTTTGCACTTTTTCGTGTCGTTGAACACTGCTATTCCATTATTAGGTAGTTACGCAGTTCAATATCGTCATCGATCATACTACCTACCTATAAAGTATAATATGTTTCCTTCGGCTTGAACAGCTCAAGGTAATAACAGGTTATCAAACTATAATTTTACTATCAATCAATAAATTATTGTTTGCGTTATTTAAGCCATAATTTTCAAGCACGTTCATACCCGTATTGTTTATATTATGTGCATAATGCATAACTTATACGTATCATAATGTAAACCCATTTTGTAAAATCACACGCTCGATGGACACTGATGCAAAGGGCTTTATTGGATGAAAAAGAAATATGTACCAAGCATGTAACTGCCCTACTTGGTTTGAAGCAGAACTATTGAACGACTGGTGGGTACAGTCGGTTTTGTTGTTTTGAATTTTAAATCGTTGTGGAGCGTGGATTTGGATAACCACCAAAAGACGCAGAACTGACAAGACGAAAAGTGATGGACTGAAAGGCTATTATTATGATATGGATTTGAGTCGGCTTGGCACAGCCCCATATTTGAATTGCATGTGCCCATATGGAAAAATAAGAAATACTTCACGTAGTGTATACTGAGATGTTTACGGCATAATATTTTGGGGAACTTCATAACTTAATTTTTACCCACTCCCCACCTTCTACAAATATGGTTCAGCGATGCTGAAAAATTGTAAATTATGTGCTCACTGACACAAGATTTTGACAAAGTAAAAATCAGTCAGAGCGGAATGTTCATCTTCTTAGCAGCATTATTATATGCACTGAAATCATTTTTTTTTTTTATTGAATTGACATATATTTTTTGTTATACCTAGATACAAAAGCATTTTGTTGAAGAAAAAAATGGTATTTATTTTTTTCTCGATATATTTTGTCAACTTATTTCTTAGCTTTGAAGTAGTATACAAAATAAAAACCAGAAAACCCATTTTCCTGGTAGTAAATCGTTATCGCGAGCGTAAAGTCACGCTCTTGGGGGGGGGGGGGGGGGATGGTTCTACAAGAGGAAATCCCCAACCTTGACAGTATAATATGATTCACGTAAGTACACGAATAACCTTGGCAGTGAAAACAACAGCTCTTCACTACAGGACTTTAGATGTATATGCTAATGTAACATTGTAATTGTATGAATAAAAATAAATTATTATTATTTATAAATAATAAATTTGAAAATTATGAAAATATAACATATGCAATTTCGCTTTATCGTGAACTGCTTTGCCTCTGTCAACTCTAAAATATAACTACAAACTCTAACTATAAACACATGATTTAAGAAATTTAATCAAATTTAATAATTTTAAATGCACATGTGAAATGTTTTGTAATAATATATTTTTAATGGTTATAAATTGAAATAATACTTCGTTAACGCGGACACGTTTTATTTATAATTTATATCAACTAATATAATTGCATCTTAATTAATTACAGTGAACAATGATATAGTAATTATTTCAAGCAATACATTTTCATAATAATAATAGTGTTTGTTACATTACAATAATTGTCAAAAAGTTTTTTTCAAGTTAGGTTTGGAGGTTAGGAGGTAGGTTAAAAAAAATCATAAGTAGGGTTTTAAATTTAATTTTTCTTCTAGAATTTTATTCAAAAGTTTGTCAGTCACGAAAAAGCAGTTTTCTTATAACGTATTTTACAAAATGTTCAACTCTTTTTTTTTCTTTTATTTATTACCAATTTAATATGTTGCTGGAATTTCTTTACGATAGCGTTGAAAAGAAATGATTAATAATGTTAAAATGGTTTGACGTTTGACTAGAAAACGATTGAACTTCAGCGCTTTGAATTTAAAACGATATCATATATAGACGGATACTTAAAATTGTGTATTATAAAAATAAAAATATATTGTCGATCGAAAGTGCTTTTTAAAAATAATTTTCTTCTCTTTTTAGCAAGCTGAAGTTAAAGCGAGTTATTAAAGGTTTCCTTGTCTGTTGTTTTATTAAAACAAGTTATACAAGAATTTTCAACGCAATTTGAGATTGTTTTTAACTCAACATGTATTATTCATTGAAAGTATTTTTTATTCATTTTCATTTACTGGTTTATGAAATTTTAATTTCACGACCATAAAACAAAAAGTTATACTGTGATAATATTAAGAACCTTATTATTCCGTGTGTAGACAATATTTTTGATGTACATATACTTACGCTTAAATAAAACCGTTGCTTGGTGTTCAATGTTATTATTTTTATTTTACAAATCTCTTAAAAGTATACATATTTCGTGCTATTATTCTAAGATTATTCATTCGTGAATATTGTATAAATTTATTTTAAATTAGTTAGGTTTTGATGGGGTCTGCTTTAAAAGTGGCTGAAAAAATATTATAGCCAAATAGTGTTTTGGGAGAGACATAACAATAATAAGGAAAAGTAATTTATATTAGTTTTACGAAGTACATTATATTTCAATATTATTTAATGCAAAAATAAAATACATTTTTTATTTTATTTTCGATCAAACTGTATTCATAATCTATGCATAATAGCATAATAATTAAATGTAATAAATAAGATAATAATACGAAAGCCTTGATAGGCATGAGCAAGGAAACCGTTCATCAACAGAACCTCTATTTATTGATACATGTTATGTTAGATTTTTAATTTTTCATGATTTTATCCATTAATATGATGATCTCTATTTGGTGTGTTTATACAATGTAATCAAATATAATATTTTTGTAAAAACAAATACCTATTTACAAATATATATATATGTTACGGGCAATGTGGAATACCGGGTAATGTAAACCACGAATTTTTTTTTAATACCATCATTCATTTTATTCATGTATCATAATAC
The DNA here is from genome assembly GCF_001856785.1 of Myzus persicae. Lineage (NCBI taxonomy): Eukaryota > Metazoa > Arthropoda > Insecta > Hemiptera > Aphididae > Myzus > Myzus persicae. The sequence continues at coordinate 664,010 of NW_019100482.1, forward strand.
AATAAATTATGAATTTTTTGAAACACTGTGTATAAACTTATTTTTGTTACTTATCGTATTACCTATTTAAAAACCAAGTGTAGAAAAGCAAACAGACTATGTAATCCCAAGTGTCATGCTTCTAAATATTGTTCAAATAAATAGGTAATAATAAAATTATAATTTATTATAAAAATAAAATGATGATACTTGTTCATTTTTTTTTTTATTATTCCATCAAAATATTCGTAATATTATGGTACATGAATAAAATTAATAATGATTATATTTTATAATAATAATAAAAAATAATATAAATTGGTTAAAAAAAAATTTTGTGGTTTACATTGTCCGGGCAGGACCACATTGCCCGGTATTCCACATTGCCCGTAACGTATATATGTAATATAGTAAAAGTGTGCAGTGGTGTCAATGGCGCTTATTGGTGGTTATTATTGACCAAAATAATATAACTCATAAGAAATTAATTTTGCCTGAAAATTTCCGGAGCGGGAAGGGGGGGGGTTATCGACTCAAATATTATCTATATTATTTGAGCATTAAATGCCGTTGTAATTTCGGGTTTGACACAGCGTTTGGTACCTATACGTTTTGAGTTTTCTTTAATTTTGTTAAAGTTTTCGTTTTTGTGAGCTGGTTGTCGTCTCTATAGTTGCTATATATTTTTTAAAAATGTAACGTCCATGGTAATTGGTGGAGTGATTACCATTGGATAATGCACATTTTTCAGGGAAGTCGTGACTTGTTGTTGTTACTGTATGCTCTTTCATGGACATAGTTTTGGCAGTTTAGACTTTGAGGTGCCTGTTTGTTGATTCGAGGTGTATCGATTTTTAACCTAAAAGATGCGTTTTTATTGGCAAAAGTTAGTAAACTATCTTTAGAAATAGAACGCAATCCATCCGTCTTCTTCGCTTAGAATTGGTTTTTCGTATGGGCGAAATGATTTATCATTCAGTTAATATGTATTATCATTTTCTAGTCATGGTAAATATATAAATATTTAAAAATATTTTGGTTATTTTAGAGACTTTCATGAAAAAATTTGAAATTTTCTACTTTTTTAGTATTTTTTCGAATTATATTGCATTTTTTTAGTTAAGTCAAACATTTATCTAATCTTAAAAATGTACTACTATAGACTCTTTAATCTTTAGAAGTTGTTCGCATACCTACCAATTAAACAATTTCAAAAATACATGATCACAATGTTTGTTTTAAGCGTTTTAATTTTCAACTTGGTCAAAACCATACAAATTTGCAAATAATTTTGAAATTGAATCTTTACATTTTAAATTTAAATATCAACTTATGGTTCGCAGAATTTCTTTGATGGGTCTCAATATTCCTAAACTAATAAGGCAATTTTATTCAAATAAATATATCTAATTTTTTATATTTCACAAAAGTACATACACAATCTATACAATTTTGTACAATAAGTATATAAGATAAGGGTCCATATAACATAGATTTCTTGAGTAAGAAACCACCCATGAGTAGCACTTAGCTTGGTGTGAAATAAATAAATGAAAATAATTTTAGTCCTAAATTGACTAAACAATTTTATATTTTATTTGATTTGATATCTCTAAGTACGATAATAATGTGAAGTATAACTAGTATTGTAGTATATAAATCTTAGAATGGATAAAATTATATTTTTAGTAACTTTTGTTTTATTTTATTATGATCGTGGAAAATGTTATTATCAAACATCATATTATATCAATTTTTTGTATTTTTTTGTATTTTTTTTATCCTTAGTACTTAAACCTAAACATTGAAATTTAAAAATAATCTTTATATTTAACAAAATAAAGGTATAAGGTATTCATTATTCAGTATTGCATTATATTAAAATTAAATGATAAAATTGTTTGTGATAAAAATGTTTGTTAATAATACTATATTATTATTATGGCATACTGGCATACGCCCTTGATTTTTTTATTTTTAGTGAAGGGTCGAGTTCATAAAATATAATAATAATGGAAAAACAAATATATATATGTATTAAATAATTTTTTTTAATAGACATTTGAAGTTTACATTTGGCCGAAATGTATTATTTAAACAAAAAACAATTATTTTATAGACATTTTCAGGATTTTAGATATTTCAATGCAAGTCAAAAAAAAATTAATCTTAAATTCTTGAAACTTTTTGTCTTTATGCTTTTCTATACGCACTGCCATTTTCGAAATATTTAGTTTAATGCTAAGCTATTTATAGATCGGTCCAACTCATACCGATCTAAGCCATGTAAGGTATATAATATGTCTGTATTGATTTATACGGTAATATTGTAATAACAATAATAATTTATGCATTTATGATATATAACATTTCATATTATAATGACAATTATAATATTATTATATTATTGTTAGTATTATATAAAACTAATACTGTGGTTTGTGCAAAAATAAGTTCAACATACCGTATGCCTTTAACAAAGATACTCGACCAGTTTTAGTTTCTAGAAAAATGTATATTTGTGCAGCAAACATCCATTTATGATTTATCGATCCGTAAAATATTACCAATACTCAAGAGACGTTCATTTATTGTAACTTTCAGGAAATATAACTTCTATATTTCTATAAGATATATTAAATAAGTTTGTTCTAATAATGTGTGTATATTATATATATATGATTCAGGCAAACAATAAAAGTGGTTGTCTGCTGTGCACAATTAATTTTAGTTTATTTTCCAATTTGATGGGAAGTAATCAAATATTGTCGACTTACAAGATAGGTGACCCATCTAAACAGTTCTAAATCAGTAACAAGTACACTTACATGACAAAATCCGCATTTGAGAATTAAATTAATACTGATACCTCGTATAAAAAATATAATATGCAGAGTACCAATACTGAATACCTTGTAATTCTTAACATTAATCTTTTGATGATTCTATAACTATATTATATAGTAGGCGGGTATTTACATTTTACTTTTTGGAAATATTTTTTTTAATTTTTGTTCAATGACTTATATAGAAATCTTATCACGTCAATGAACAGACTACACTTTAATTATTCATAAATAGACAGTTTGGTAAAATTGATATTCACTAAAGTATATATATTTATTCATGGCTCATCCAACTTTAACACTTACATTTTTAATCGAATATAATCTACTTTGATACAATTCATTTTACACATTTAATGTATAAGAGTTGTTTATACATACGTAAAAAATAAACAAATTAGAAAAGCTCACTCTGCAAGCGTGCTAATTCCCGGTTTCTAAACGTATTTTATTACAACTACGCAATAAACCCATATTTCCATATTTTACAATTTAAAAATAATTTAATATTTATCAATCGTATCTATCAACAATCGCAACTATGCACTGGTAACTAACGGGAGGACACATGCACAGATATAATGTGGTCTAACCTTATGTTTAGAGACTTAAAAGTATAATCTGTTTCGTTTGACGTTATATAATTGAAACAAAATCAAAATGTTCTTCTCAAACTGTGCTGTAGTTTTGTAATATCACATTAGAATTTATTTGGAGGGAACCTGTAATATTCATCTGTAATAAATAAATATAACCAATATATTATGTTAGAATGATTATTAGGTGTACTATAATAGGCGTGAATATCACTATTCAGTCCATGTAAAAAAATATTAAACGTCAAAGAAGTAGAAATAAAGCTTAAAATATTTTTAATCTAGCGGTGCGTTAACAAACATTAATACTTCTTTATTTATGAAAATTACTTTTAATACATAGAGTTACAACTTTACAACTTGTAGAAAAGAAAAAATATTTAATACTAACAATCAACATTTTAATGAAATTGGAGATTTTTAGTAAAAGTCAATGTGTGGTTCTCGGATTTATTTTATCATATTTGAATGGTTTGATAGTTTGTAATACTAAAGAATGTACCCGAAGGTTCAAAAAAGATTTATGATTTCTCAATAGATACCCAATATTTTATTTGTCCTTTAATAACTTAATTACGAATATAAAGTATCGAGGTTTTTAATTTTCAAATAGTGTTAAATTATGTTAGCGATGAAAGCTCGGCCAATCATTGACCAAAGTAGACTACAACATGTTTTTCAAGGTGCAAATATTTGCGATTTATTTTTGCTAGTTTTGACCTCAAAGGACGATATTTATTTTGTGAGTATTGGGTGGTAAAAAGAGAAAAAACGTTGATACTAACAGATGAATCGGTATTAAATTATTGGCTTATGATCAAAACTCGTTAATTGCCCGAATAAAACTGTTAATAGTCATATTGATGTAATTTATGTGCCAAGGTCATTGAACCGGTTTAAAAATAACTATATAAATGATACCTACTTATCCAGCATCATACTGAAAACATACTTTGAAGTTAATTTTATTATTTTATATATTATTATGGTCAAAGTGATTTTTTATCACACCTAAAAATGCAAAAAAATGATTTTGATAATTTATTTTTATAAAGTTTGAACTAGTATGTGTTGTATAATTTTTCATCTTCATATCAAACCAATAATTGTTAAACATAAGATTGAATTTTGGAAATTATATTTATATGGATTGACGTTTTTAATTTTGATTCATTGTTGACATTTTTTTTGACTTCCCATCTGATATCATTTAACAATTCAATGTTTTTTTCTAATCAATTTGATTTCCATTTTTATTTGATCAGATTTAAATATTTGTTGATGGAGTATTAATATACATATATTATATAGTATGTCTGATGTCATGTCATAGGCATATAGTATTATATTATTCATAATCTAAATTTAAATCTAAAATTAAATATTTTCAAAGATACAATACTTGGGGTAATTAAACTAAAGGTACTTAATCTAAAACAATTCCATCCTTAACAAACAAAATCATAATAATATGACGTGATGTTTATAACTATATAAATAAATCAAATTATGATGAAAATCCTATATTAGGTGATTAATAATTTAGTAACTGTATAAATATATTATTTTGTGATTCCTGCGCTGAAATTCTAATTTTCGAAGCCGGTTGAAGAGTTAGAAAATAACCATTTTTCAACCAGCAGAGACAAACGTTTTTTTTCAGAAAAGTTACCTCTCAAAAAAAAATATTCAATACCTATGCATAAACATATCGATACATTTTCTCTAACATTATAATATTACCTAAAACAGGGCGTTATGAAACTGGTCGATAACACCTATTAACTATTCCGTGGTGATAAGTAAAAAGTGAAAACTGCAAGAACAGTTCATTATGACTTATGGGCTATCGTAATAAAATATAACATAAATTATAGTGTAAGTTGGTGGACAGAGGCCTGAAAAAGTATATAGTATGGGTGGATCATGCAGGAAATGCAGCCCCCTCGACTGCAACCCGTGCAGCAAATGTCACCCAAGACTGAAATGACTCATTTTCCGCCCTCGTCACACAATGCCTGTACTTGTATTTCACAATAACCTAAATACGCAGTATTTACCATACATATATATAAATAATAATATAGTTGGATACATTGCAGCTTTCAATCATACAGCTGGTTTTATTGTTTAAGGGGTTGACTTTCCAAGGGGGTTGAAATAAATCATTGCATACGAAAATCGATTCTGAACGAAGACGAATTCAGCCTATATTTAGTAACAAGTGTTTTGTATTTTTATTATTTCATGGCAATCTTTTCGCAACAAAAGGACACCTGCTATCTGTAACCCGTATACTCGCGATCTATTCTGAGTATAACTTTGACTGTGTCATGTCAAGCCATGATGTACATCACATGTGGTATAATATTAGTATTTTTAGTGTTTCGATAGCAACATTCGTATAAAAATAAATACATTTTATTCGTCACATCCGGCAATAATTCTGCATTCATATTTTCGCATCATTATTGAAATTATATTGTCGGTGCCATCACGGTCCCACTGTGACCCACAACTCATCGGGCAGATCCTGGGGCGGCCTCAATGACATGGGGGGGGGGGGGGGGTCGAAGTCAAAACTTTCAGAAAACTTTAGATATTATGATGTATTTTTTTGTAGGTAATTTTGTTTTTAACAGTATACAGTATATAGTTTTTTAGAAATACGGGCTTGGAAGGGGGCCATGACCCCTAGAGCCTGCTTGGTGCCACCCCTCGCCACATTACTGGTGACGAATCAGTGGCATCGGTCTTATAGATAGTGGTTAGTGGTAGGTACGAACTCGCTGGCGATGCGTGAAAGAGGTTTGATCATCGAGAATTCTTATAACTAAATGAAGGAGAATAAGAAATGGACCTTCGACGATCGCGTTTTCCTTAGACAGGCCAAAACCGGATTCACAGCTACGTGGTGAATCCGGTAATGCTTGGACGTGATGAACTGTGGTTATTAGTAACCGCATTGGTTGAACAGTTGAGCTGAAGTCAATTCTGGATATACTCGGTTGTAACTTGGTTCTTACATGGTACCAAAAATGTAACGTCCAACCAGAATGCGATTTGATTGACATTTGACACCCGATATAGCTGTAAACCACGATTTAAGAGAGTATGGTTGCCCGACGACCTATGATATTAACACAGAATAAGACAAGACAATGATATATGATATTAAGACCTTTTTAAAGTGGTAACCAAATTAAATTACCAGAACAGGTGTAATATTCACCACTTGCGCTTGCGAAATGATGTGTGGCGAAATATGGAAGCAGGATATACAGTGCGCCCATGGCTCAAATATACAAGGTTATTGCACATAGCCAAATTGTTATCAAATAAAAATAAAATGGCAGCGTAAGGGTACGGTCTATGATCATAATATAGCCAGTATACGACTTCGTCCCCTTACGCTGCCATTTTAATTCCTTAACGTGATAAAATGATATAGTGGCCAGTGGGGGTACTTTTGCAATAACCTTGTATATTTAAGCCATGAGTGCGCCCATCGCCGGTGGTTGAGCTTATCGCCACTATTACATACAAGCGCTAGTGGTGAATTTTCCAGCTGTTTTTAACAGTTATTTTGGTAGACATTTTTCCATGATTCGTTGGGCAATTACACTATCTTAAATCGTGCTGTGTACCCTACTTGATTAATGGTGAGGAAATTAAAGCGGTTAATTAATTTAGGTATAGCCCCCAAAGATAGATTTTACGATATGGACCGCGGTCGCCATCAACGTGATTTACGTAATCGCGAGTATCCGCAAAATTTTCTGTCGGCCTCAGGCATGGATAATAATATTAGACTAGCAATGGGTGTGTGTGGAAAGTGGCATAACATAGAGGGCGCTTTTTGTTTACTCGTTTACTCAATATGTGTGGTTGTAAGCTGATATATAGCTGACGTATAGATTATATTGGATTTGATCGTCAAAACAGGCTACATCACTGTATTTATTCGTCAAGGCACCTACATCACTGCGATATGTTTACCACCAATCACGAATTAAGATACAAGTATAATATAAGTATATCTTAATTCGTGCCACCAATCATAATGATGCCCGCCGACCGTTTCTCTCCTCATTAACACCTCTAATCAAACTGTTTTTGTGTCACCACTCGGCACTCGCCGTCATTGTAGTACGTTGCGATAGGCAAAATCTCGACGAAACAAGCCTAAAGGATTCTTTTCGAATTTTGCTTTCCTCAATCATCACTTCCCGTCTGCGTCGATGCACGTTTCTCGAGGACGGCCGCGATGCATCATGCCGATAATATACGCACATCAGTGACCCAGTGACGTATACCTGATTATTTACAGACAAAATATATAGGTACATTATTATTATTATTGTTGTGTTACTATGCCCATAAACAAATCGTGGTTTAAACGTACTGTAGTTGCGCCTGATGTAGTGCGTAAGGTGTAGTAAGGTTTATAAAATAAAAATAAAAAATTGATGAAATAATCACGTAATTGGCAAGTAAGTCCTTAAAATCCACGCTTTAAATATATTTTTCAAAATGCTCTTTACACTTTGAAGTCTAATTAAAAACATTAAAATCAGAACTGGAATAAACGCAGAGTTTTAGCATAACAATGTGTTAAAAAAATAACCCCGTACCGAATATTTATAACAGGGGATTTTTGGAGGGCACCTTCCTTGGAGTCCTAGCTGACTCTTTTTTACATTTGTACAAAATTTTTTTATATTTTTTGCAACAAAAATAGTTATCTTGTTGGACAACTTTTTTTTATTTAACTCAGTATTAGGCATGACGTAACGACAGATGAAAATGCACTTTTGTCCTGACTCCGTGACAGAACTGTGATTATACGTTCCTTAAATGTGAACATAATATTATCGCTATAAGGTTTTATTTTTTCTGTTTATTAGTATATAGTTTGTTTAAAGTTATTTTTTTTTTGTCAATAATTGTCATTTATTATTAATAACGGGAGTAAAGGCGAATAAGATAATACTGGAGTACAAAAATCAGACCACGTCTCTGAAAATGTATCTATTTTAAAATCACTCATTAGATTACTTGAGTAGATATTGACTTATTGGATGTATTTGGTATTCCGTAATGATTGGCTTATTTTTCAGTTGGTGATATCTATGATAACTTTGTCCAGTGTTAAGCCTTTAAGAGTGCTCTATGAAATTAATGTGATCTTATTTTATATCAATTGGAAATATGATCTAATATCGCTATGGGTTTGTATAAGATGTTATTTAATTATTTTTTCAAAATTCCACCTAAAACGTATCGAACAATTATTGTGGGAATATTTCTAGGCCCTAATAGTTGAACCCAACATTAATCGTGCGTTGAATTTAAAATCTAAAAATCGTGAATCAACATTATACATTAAAGTATAGATTACGATGAATTGTTTACATTATATAACCACAGTCTAGACTGGTGTTCCTTGTAGTTAATTATTGTGTAGCTTTTGTCTTTGGGTTAGGTATAATACTGAATATTTATATTGTAATGCTTCATGCTATAATGTATTCATTATTTACTTCTATAATATTATTCAATAAATGTTCAACGTCTTTAATTGTTAATAATTGTTGTAAATAAATTTTGTAAATTTATAATAATATCTAATAACGTATTAAGCATTAGATACTATTTTACAGAGATTTGAACAAAACGAGTTTTGTAACCAACAATTATTGATGTTTTAAAATATAAACTAACCGGGTATAAAATAGCGCATGGACACTGTTCAATTAAGTTTATTGTAATACAAATATTAATAAGTATTTTTACTAAACATTTTATTTAAAAAAATTTATATTGAAAAAACCATACATCAACAATGTAGGTACAGAAATACGATTTAAAGTTTCTAAATGATCATCATTAATATATTGTTTAGTATTTAAATTTAGAAAAATTTCAAAATTATTTGCAATTGCATAATTTGTACTATCTACACCTACTTAATTTGATCTTAAGGCCAAGACAAACCCACATTTTATTATCTTTAATAATGAAAAAATCTCACATTATTAAATATTTTTATACACGTTTAAAGTGGGCAGACTCGTCCTAACTGTATTGGTTATTATTTGTTACCTGAAAATCAAATAAATACTCATAAAACATCTATTTTTGTTTTTTTTCCTACAAAATACTTATAATTTATTTATTGGAACAATAAGCAAATTTTATTGAGAATAATTTATGTACATAAATCATTTGGCAAAAGTAGCCACTCTTTATATTATCACTAAGCCTACCTATTTTGACTATATATTTTTTTTTTGATGGAGGAGGGGGTTATTAGCTTTTAGGTCATATATTCAGCAGGTCACAACATCATTTGTCTTAAAACGTCTTGAGGGATAACCGGGAATCACTATTCTCAAAGACTGCTACATTTTTTATAAGTGGATTCAGATGGGTGGTTAAACTGCTGTGAAGACGTTTGTAACATAGTTTTGATTCTTTTTGTATTGTGTTTGTGTTCAGGGTATGGCATTTATTAATTTTACTAATTCGAATTTTTTTGGAATCTTTGGATTTTGTTGTTGTTGAATTTAACTATAAAACATCTCTAAATACATTACGAGTTATAAGTTATAACCTATATTTATAGTTTAATTAGTTTAAGTGAAAGTACTTCGTAGTACCTATATACGATATTCATGAACAGATACGATGTATTAGGAGATTCAACAAATTATTATATGGATTAATCTTGAACAAATGAATATAGTACACAAGATATTATTCGTATAATAAATATATAATAGGTATGTTAGGTTAGGTTAGGCTAACATTTAATTCAAATTTTTAACTAACAACATATCTGATAACTTACTGCTGTAAAAATGCACAATAATACAGTGTTGCATATTTGTTTATTATATTACCATGTAGCTTTCAATAAAATAGTATGCTCTTAGAAATTGTTTAAGGAAAACCTTCATGTCTCTTTTTTAAAAACATTTAAAACCTACTCAAAAAGAAAAATAAACTATGAAACCATGTATGATAAATATTTTTATAGAGGAAAAAATATTTAGATTGCTTATAATTTAAATAAAATATACCTAAATACATATTTGCTCATCCCAGAAAATATTAATTATATAAATATATAAATAATTATTTATTATTAATTGTGTATTAATAATAACTTATTCAATACTTATCAAATAAGTATAGCAAAAATATTATAAGAACATGGAGTAAGTTAAGATAAATTAAGTTAATGCGTTACATGTGTAATGTGTATATATTAGTTTAATATTAATATAAAATATATACGAGTATGTACTAGTACATAATGTGGTTATGTAGGTACCTAATGAATTCATATAACTTAGTAGATAGTATAACTCAAAATACATTGTGGTATAATGGTATCTGTGGGTATTCTGTCACTAGGAAACATAACTTCGTGAATTTGTAATAACAAAAATTACGTAAAAATATTTTTGAATAATATTTTAACCTCTATTGATTATTACCATAATAGAAATTAAATTAAATTAAAATAACCAGACCCAAATGAATTGCCTTAGGATCTTATATAAATGTATTAACAATATGTATGCAAAACTACATAAACAAACAATAATGCATACCTACTACCTACTATTGTGTAATATTGTAATAATAGTAACGTACAATACTATAATAATGACAATTGACAATAATATACCCTTGGAAGTAGAAGCTGTTTAATGTTTATGTATTATATTTAATAATGCTTATAATTTAAAGGAAATAATAATTATTATTATTAAAAAATACATTTTAATTTAAATGCACAATGTATAGACAACTATTGGAAATTAAAAATTGCTCTAAATTTATTTTTAGAGACACACATAATATCAACTTCATAAAAACATATTATATTAGGTAACAATTAATACAAGTTATGATAATATATAAAAAAAAAAGTTGTAATTTTAATATTGTTAAATTAGTTAAGTATACAAAGACATGTATTATCTATATATATAAAAAAAAAAGTTGCGATACTAATAATGAATCAATATTATTCTATTCACGAATTAAATTAACTTTCAATTCCATTCTTAGAATGTTGTTAAAAAAACAAGTCATTTGATTTGATAAAATGTGACTATAAATTAAAGTAGTAATAATATTATGGAATCTTATCAAGGAAAATCACAAATAGATAGTATTTAATTAATTCAATTAAATTAAACTTTGATCGCAATATAATAATTATTTATACAGTAATAACTAATATTTCATTACTATTATTTTTCTATGGATAAACATTTTTCCTGCCATGGTCATCTAAACTTAATGTTATTTAGATATAATATTTCATAGATGAGGTACTATAATAATACAAATTCGATACAATTGTGTTATTAGACATGTGTAGTTGTTATATTTTGTCATTATTATTATTATTATTATTATTATTATTACGTAAGAACATAGGGATTGGGAGAAGGTGTCTTAGTTTGAGCCGATGGAGAAACGGAGAGTAATCTTGTCACTTATATGACAATACGAGCTCTAATAAACTTCTCAAATGTTTCAGTTGGTCAATAAAATTGATTGATAGTTTTTTTTATGTAAGTTTTGATTGTAGATACAGTTTGAAGTCTGTGTGAAGGTAAAGAGGACTTCGTTTCCTTTGCCTGGTGGTTGGCTGCAGTCACTAATGTGTGCTGAGGTCAAGCACCATCTATTATCACTGGCTCCAGGATAGGTGACCACCCGGGTACTTGGCGACGAATCCTTGCCCCACATTGTTACGTGTTCTTAGACCAACCATACCCCATTCACTAAACTAAATTCTAAAGGTCATAGATTCCGAGATTAATGTTCAGAGGTACACAAGCTTTTACAATTCCACGGATTCTTCATATCTTCACAACATTTTGACGACTCTCAAATTATTATGTACATAGAAAGAAAATATTAAATTATTTGTAATAATATATATAATATAAATATATCAATTATATCAAGACAACAACATTAATAATTATAATCATGCATGGAAAATTGAAATTGCATGTTTTATTTTTTTCCTCTTCTATGCCACGACTCCCTTGACAAATACCTTGATTCCCCTTGGAGCCGCGACGCACAGGTTGAATACCACTAAGTTAATCAAGCTCTATTCTTACTATAATAAAAGTAAAAATTTAAGGAAAATTGTTATTCGTAGTTTTCATTTAACACACTTGTATTATCTATAAACTAAAATAATTTTAAGCCGTTGTTAATATTGTTAATATTTAATTTAAAAACCAAATTAAAATAAAGAATTAACTGTAACTGCTTTAATTGATTTCTAGGAATTTTATCAACTAGGATCAGTTTTCAAGAATCATCGACACGAAAATAGAAAAAGAAAAGTCAGTCATACATAGTTTATATTGTTGAGAATTACGACAAGAATGATAATGAACGAGACGAAAGAAAATCATTATAATTATTTTAGTAAATATTTATGAAGTTTAATTAAGAAGATAAGTAAGATCACTTACTTAGTAGAAGGTCATACTTTCTGAACACTAACCATAGCTATTTAAAATAGTTAAGAAAAGTTTGGATACTAAAAAACCGCCATGAACTAATCAACTCAAACGTACATATAAAAGGTAAGTTAAAATAGTTGATTAATTTTCTAAATTTTTTTCATAAAAAAATCACTCCATAAATTATTATTCCTCAATAAGTAATAAACTAATAACCGACAAAAACATTTTTCCTATTTTAATTCATAGTCAAAAATAAAAGCAATTTTAAATTTAATCTATCTTTACAATAACAAAAATTAAAACGTCATTAGATAATATATTATGTAACATATAATATACTAAACGATAGAGTTTGCGTAACTACAAGACTTAAATCTCATTATCTGTTACTACGTTTTTTTTTAGAAATATTTAAAAAACGATTATACTTAGAACCGAATAATTTTTTTTCAAGAGATCGATTTGGAGCTTAGTCAGGTAAATCAACTATTATTTATGCTTTAGTCCGAGCAGATAAACTTACCAGGAAATATTCAGATAGCAATAAAACAATGTTGGTAATCTTTCTTGATCTAAACAAAGCATTTGATTCGGTGCACCAAAATGTATTTCTTTGTTCAATCAATAAACAAAAATATGCTGCAGGTTTTTTACCTTTTACTAATAAACTGTGGTGCCCCGCAAGGTCCCGTATTAAGTTCTATATTATTTATATTTTATGATCTGTATACAAATGGTATATTTGGTTTAAATTTAAATACTATAATTATTAGCTTTGCAGATGATGGTAATTTTGGTTAGTGCATACCTCGAAAAGTATTTTAAGTAGTTTAGCTATGCTTACACAAGAAAAAATGAATAACTCGTTCGAAAATAATTTACTATAGTCATCAAAGTAGGTACCTGTCCAATAATATGTTTAACAAAAAAATCAAAGTTTAATATATAATCCATTAGGCATTAGTAATACACTACTCAAATTGTAATAAATATTTAGAGTTGAGTTAAAATTCTTGTAAGCATTATAAACTTGAAAATGTTGATTCAATTACTATTTAATACCTTTGGCCTTGATATTTGGTAAAAATTTGAGGTGGACTTTACATGTGATATTAATCATGTATATTGTATAGTATGTATACGGTACAGAAGTAGTTGCATCCTAGACTACCTTACATCTTATCATTATAATATTAAACTCCCTATTGAGATTTATACTTAATAAACCTTATGATTTTGACGTAAAAAATCTTAACAACACTTTTAGCACTGGAAACCTCAACGGTGTACATCTATGAAATGTCTTTAATTATTTTTTTAATGTTAAAGATTTTATCCATCTCATAAGTATCAAACACAAGTTGAACTCTATAAAGTATCTAAATAGTAAATACTCCAGAAAGGCAGAAACCCATAAAAAATTCAATTTGAAAATGGTTGTTTATGTCAGTATTTGTTTTTGTATTTAGCCTAATATTAATTTAATATTGTCTACAAGTATAAAATTAGTATCTATTTAAAAAACCCAATTTAAATCATATAAAATTATACAAATTTTATTAATATTTTTCATTATTATAATTTAAAAATTGCTTATGTATTGTATATAATATACTATTACAATAACATAAATCGTGGTCCATGTTCACATATTTTCAATTTTTTATAATCCAATTCTGATTTTATCCAATATTAAATAGAATACAATGTATGTTTAATATGTCAGACAGCTTGTAAGATCATTCAGAAACTTGCATGCGTAGGTATTTGAAAAAGTTGATAATAGTGAGGGTTCAGATTCTTACAATTTTGTTTTACTTACATAAAATGACGCATCCGAAGATATGCAAGCAAAATATTGTATTAATGTGAAATCAGCTTATCGATTTTGAAACTTTAACAACTATATAATTTTACTATGGTCAAACATGTAACTTTCACTTTAAGATGAACACTTGCGAGTAGGGTTTTGAATTTGAATATTTCACTTGAAACATTTCAAAATTGAAAATTTCACTATTTTTGAAATATTTCAATGAAATAATGAAAATTATTTTTTTCTTCTTTTTAACGTGTTCGTTATTAGATCATTAGAAAGAGTATATTGATCACACAAAAACAACATGGATAATGAATAACTTATCAGTTATCAACTAAAGTTTACAAATTACTATTATATTATGTTAATGGTTATAAATTTGGTTTGTTAAAAAACATCAAACATTTTTTTATAGGCGTTTTAAAATATGTTATGATATTGAGTTGGCTTCAGAGTTTGTAACTTCTGGATTAGGTTAAAATGTTAAAATTTGTTATATTATTATATTTTATACGTATATAGTATGATACATATTTTCTTTGTTGAAATAGCTTAAATTCAATAAAACAACTTTTAAAAATCTTCACATGCATGTTGACGCCTATTAACTTTTAGATAAACATAGAATAACAATTTTATCATGTTTCAAACAATTTTCATGAATTATTACAAGAAAATAAATTTCATGAAATTTTAAAACCCTACTTACGAGTAATGCTATGGTATCAATAACAGTACTAAAATCTGAATATTATTTCAGTACATAATTTGCGAATACTCGTAGTATGCTTATAAATTATATTCAAATAATCACAAAAATCATTGCAGTAATAAATAAATTTATGTAGTATTATATCGAATGAGTAGGTAATTAAAATATTTAATCTATAGATGACTCATATTTTATAAACCTTTACCTACCTATATACTCGTAATATTAAGCCTAAGCTTACAACAAATTAAAACCTGCAATTAAATATAAATCATAATCAAGGTCGGTGTTTATATATATAAACAGTACCATCGATGTATATGTTTAAACTACGCATATTTCAAAATTATATTATTTTACTGTGGGTATTGGTTAATTTTATTTGTAATCATCGTAATAAATTTGCCTACTAATTTAAATCTGTACCAGCTAGGTCTATGTTTAGAGGAGAAATTACGATGATAAGTAATAGAATACCGGCATAAATACCAATTAAATGAACATTAATAATATATAATTTACTTTAGTTTTGCCGTTTAAAGATGTTAATTTGTTCAATAGGATGATGATCATTACAGGTGTAAACTTTTAAGATAAATCATTTCTACATAGTCGGCGTGAAATTTTAAAACATTATCAATTATTAATTACAATACATATTTTGTGTAGTGGTAAAGCACTATTTAAGTTCGATGAACTTAAAAAATTAAGACGGTTTCTATACAACCGTGGGGCCGTATTCTTGATTAAATAATATGCAGTAGGTATACACATAAATATATAATATTGGTTAGACTAGTATATATTGAGCGAATTGTTTGTAAAATGTAAATAGTGTCAGTAATCATCGTAAGAATTCCATAATACAGAATACCCCTGGGGTTCGATGTACAGTAAAAAACTTTTTTCAATGAACCCATGCAACTATAGAATAATATATAACAATGGTTTGAATACGGTGAATATTGTTATTGAAATGTTATTGTACCCACACCTAATCCTGGTTGGTGGATAGTGTTGCTACCTTTCAACAATTGAGAATTTTTCGTTTTATGGATTCGTAATTTCTTGAGGAAAACATTTAATGCGAAATTTGAACCATTCTTTGTAATTAAACATAAACATAAAGGTAGAATACGTATGGCGATTGTATGGCGTCTTGTAGTTTGTATATATGAAATTAAAAACGTGAAAAAATGTATTTGGTACTTATTAAAAGTTAAAACCTTCGTATATTGTAAGTAGGTATGCAGAATCCTGCATAATACCGTACGAGAAACGGTCACTTATTCATGCGATCTGGCAAAAATGTTCATTTCAGAACGTAGACACTTTGTACTATTATATACACAAAGTATTAAATTATATATTATGTATATTATTGAGTACATATATAAATAATGTTATATACTTTGATAAGATTTAAACATTATTTTATTTATTTAATATTTAAAAGTCAATTCAAGATGTTATAACTAGTATATAGGTAAACAAGCCAAAATAATCAAAGTTTTTTTTATGTATAGATTAGCTGGTAACAACCAAGTTACTTGGTTGTGTAGTATATTTTTAAATTATAACTATGCGTATTATAAAATTAGATATACCAAATGGTAATAAACTTGAAAACATTTTTAATATAATTGGTTATGAATTATGGCGACTCATGATTATTCAGACTTTTTAATATTATACCTATTATACCTATATACTTTGTATAGTTAAATAATATTATCAGTTTATTATCAATTATGTATATTATAGAACAAAGTGTCCACGTTTCGTACTTTTAATGTTCAACAGCGCAAAGTGACCTCGAACGTATCGTAATAACTTATAACACTCGATATACTCATTACCTGTAGTCTGTACATTTTTTATTACAAAGCTTCAGAACTACCTAAATGTTTTTTTTTTTATTTTATAGTTTAAATCTAAAACCTTTTAAAACACAAAATAGAAATATTTGAACTTCAACAGTAATTAATAGAATATTACTAGGATGAATTTAAACGTAAATATAATTTTTCTTCCTTTTTACATAGGTATCTATACAGAATACTGATATACGTTAATATAGGTTTATATCACATGACTTAGCTAGTACACAGTTTATAACATACGTATATCCTACGTCAATGAATCTAAAAATAAAACTTTTATTTGCCATTTTTCAACTCTAGGTTTAGATCTTAAACTTTTTATTTATGCTTGTGAAGTATGTATGACTTCGTCGTCTTCATGCATGAATTTTTACTTTTTTTATGAACTTTGTACTTATTGTAAACAAATTTCAGGATCACGGGAAAATAAATAAACAAATATTCAAAATGAACTTCCCCATAAAGTTAACCATACCGATATGTTTGAGCCAAATATTATGGCACAACGTGCACTTAATGTACATGTTGTGCCATATATGACAACCATCATCGAATAATACAATTTTATTTATGCTATTTCTAGAATGAAAAGCGCCCAAAATATGTTTTTATGGATATTGATACTCGATATTTGTGCCAAAGTACCAAGTGAAATTTATGCCAATTAAAATGTATCAAACAAAAATTAACACAAGATAAATGTGGTAAACTGATATACGTTTGCAAATAACATATCTAAATTATGTCTCTCTGACATTTTTAGATCTGCTTTATCTTTGTCTGTTAAGCCTGGTAAAACTACATCCAAACCTGACAGAATTACTTTTTAATAGTTATTGATGAAGCAGAGGTTCAGACCCTACAATCGACATACTTTTCATTGAAAAATTGATTTCAGTCTAATCGATCATACTATAAACTGTTTTATAGCCGTCAATTCAAAAGTATATTTTATTTTTATCTTTTACAATCTTAGTTAAATTTGGGTAATCAACATACAATTGTGCTTTTCATTCGTTGTTAAATGTATTATGTCTCCTCCCATCAGTTTCGTATACACAAGTGACAAGTAACACACAAGTTGTCCGTCTGAATGGCTAATCCTCTGGTTTCTAGTACATAAAAATAATAATAAATAATGTTGTATTAGTATATTTTTAAGAATAAATTACAAAATATCTTATACTTCAATTTTAATAAAAAAAAAATATTTTAGATTTTAAAATATTTAATAGAAATAAATAAGTGGGAAATTTGAGATTGTTTCTCTTTAATCAATCTTTCAATATTGTGTAACGTCAATTCACATACAAATTGTTAACTAGAGATTAGCGAAGAAATATTTAGTAGTTTAAACACACACGATAAGAGTCATAAATTTGATATGTGAACAAAGATAATATTATATTTGTTGTATTTATCAGAATTGTGTGTGTGCGTGGGTTGGTGGGTGGGTAAAGCTCTAATATTTGTCCCTATGGATAAAATATTCGTGACACCACTGCATGTGATGTATTATAGCCGTATAGGTAAGTTTATTATAATAAATAAAACGATTATTAAATGATATGCATGTTGTGCCATTTCTGACACACACTAAGTTATGTTACATTTCAATAAATATCAAAATTACTTAAAAGCCTACACTTAGTTTTAAGATAATTTTGACGACATTTCTTACAAGTAGTTACAACATGGTGCTTTATTTATTTTTACTTTTGTCAATCTTAATTGGTATGATTGTATTAAGTGTCAAATTTTTGTTGTGATAACATGATATAACTTATAGGTTATCACTCCTCACAATAATAATATTTGAACCAGCTAATTTTTCATCTATATAACTATATTTCACAGCTAGATGGATATGAACATTTCATCAAAATGTTTTATTCTTTCGTACTGAATTTGACCATCCTTGCAGAAACGTTGTGATTTTATTTTTTCAAAACTACAAATTATAGGCGGATAGATAGTATACTTAAATAACAAATTAATTTTTCTCACATCTGGCATGAAGTCATTATTTTGTATGTGTATGTACGGAATTGTCGGAATTTACAAATAGTAACAACTCAAACGATAAAAGAGTACTCTAAAGTCACTAAAATGTAATATAAGTTTGTAAGATTGTTGGTCCATTTATAATAATATGGTACGGTACAAATATAACTGCAAAGTTGAAGATTTAGATATGTGTACAGGATGTCTTGTCCATCAAATTTGTCATATAGTACGCCCATCGTCCACCTATAACTACAAAATATACATATACTTTTCTACCCGTCCTCCGTCCAAAAATTAATTTAATTTTTACTAAAATAACACTCGTAAATTAGGTGTTAAGATGGACTTCAGTCATTTCAGATATTTAAGAAACACAAAATCAACAGTTTTATTTCTTATATTTTCATTGAAAGGAATCAAAAAAATAGTATGAATTAAATTATCTGTGGTCCTGTTATACTATATACAGTAAAAACCGTTTAAAATGACACTGGTTGTAGTGACATATCACCCATGTGACCTTAGATTGAAGATCCCAGTCCTATATTGTATGTACCAATTTGTATCGATTTTTATGACATCTGCATAACGACTATATAGATGTAATGACGCTTATTTTTGGTTTTATTGGAAAAATATTTTATTAATCATGACTTAAATTTATCGAAAGAACTATTACAACTAATAATACCGCTAATTTCATCATCAGTTCATTTTAATTTTATCGTCAGTATAAGGGTAATCTTCGTGCAGTTAACTGTGTTTTGTGTTGGTGTGTAGAATATTGTGAAATTGTAAGATAAACAAAAGAAAATTTTTTTGTTCAAACACTTGAACAAAAGGTTAATGTCATTATTCGTTTAATAGACATAACTAAAGACACCATAACTACGCTTTAGGCGCAGGTCATTCTACAATTTCTAACATATGGAAAGCTCGAGACAAAATAAAACAAGAGTTTCAAGACAAAACATTATCAGTTAAGAAACTCGGAAATTATACACATACGGATTTAGACATTGATTTATTACTTTTTTTCTGTATGTATTAAAGTTCAAATTTTTTTTTCGTAATTTTGGTTATTATGGCAACCAGTTATTAAGACCCATTTTCCTTGGTCCCTTGGACGTTATTAAAAACGATTTTTTACTGTATAAGTATTTTCCATAAAGTAGATTCCAAAATATTAATTAGGAAAAATGGTTATTGACAGGAATACCGAATAATACATCAAAACAAAATATTATGTTCATTAATATACGATAGACATTCTAGAACATTTTATTAAAGTTGGTTATAGAATATTGTATGTTATCTAATTTGTTTACTCTGTTAAAAATTAATAGCAAATGGTCAGCCAACAGACTAAACGAATTACGATTTTGTGAATGACGGCTGATGCGAGGATATTTGATATGGCAGAAATATTCGTTTGTGTATTAATGGGGAAATATATTTCAGAGTTTAGTGGAGAAAATAGGGAGGACAGTTAACTACGCTGTGGCAGAGACAAAAAGAAAATAATTCATTGTAGATGAAAATAATATAAGCTGCTATAAGTAGTAAAATGATATATCTTTGGTGTTAAATCTTAAGTAGAAGTCAGTAAAAAAATACAATAATAATTCTAGGTAGGTATTTGCTAACTTATTAAAATTGAATATTCAATAAAATTGCAATACATCCAAAACTATCAAAAACATAATATTATTAAAAAAAAAAAAAATTATAATAATAATAATATTCACATTAATTTTTAGTTTCCTGAAAAATGTCGAACCAAAATCAAAACATTCACTTAATTAAAATAAAATGTATATTACTAATTTATTATTTTTTCTATTTACTATAAGTATTCTTATTCTGGATCTCATAGTTCAATAAAATTATTTAAATTACTAAAAAATTAATCAATTTACATATTATTTAAAAAAAAACATAAAATTGAAAAACCACTAAATATTGTAGTAAGTATCCTTAGTGCCTTAGTGACTAACCTACTGTGTTAAAATTATAAGATTCCAATAAATTTAATTAAATTGTTATGAATTTACAAACGTTATTTCAATCTTGAAGGTAAATGTCTACTAATTTCCTTGAAGGACCTTAATTTTTGTAGCACAAAATCTATTCAGTTTTGATTAATTTCTGTAGCTATTTATATCCTATTGGATTTCCTTAAAATATCAATTTTTCTACATATTGAATAGGTGAAAAGATTTTCAATTGGCCATGATTTCATGGTATACACATACGATATAACTAAATTTTTACTTTTTAGTGATTATTTTTATTGATTACATGAGTTTGATTCCCATTTTTCCGTTGCTTACTCCAATGTAAGCTGCCACTGCTATTGTCCTACGGGTTAAATATTTGTTTCCGGTTTTTTTTTTTTTTATAAATTGCACTAATCACACGTCATATTCACATCCTACATTATTATTATTTTATCGACAATATAAGTTGTTTTTAGAATCTGATCTCATGTTCACAACATAATAATAATATCTGATAAAAATATATAGGTATAGTTGTCTAAGTACCTAATATTATAATAATGAATTGGTAATATAATAAATGCAATATTTTCTACAGACAATATTACTAATAATAAAATTAAATATTATAATGGCTATGTAAATATAATATAATAAAGTATATTGTGGCTTGGGGTGGCTTGATGTATGTCTTCAGTCACTAATAAGTTATTTGTTGTTGTATTTAATTTATTGAACACTAATAATACTAACTGAATCAATACATATATCAAAACTTGTTACTGCTTATTGTAACAAAGGAAAATGGCTCATAAAAGTTGTAATTTTTGGCAGTTTTTGAAATTTCCGGGAATCCCTTCCCTAGATTGATCTTAAGAACTTCCGGGAGTGTCAACCTTAAGCTCTTTACAACTCTAACATTGTTCTTATTAATCCTAGGTATAGTTTATATGACGTCCTTTTTTTTAAAAAAAAAAAATACCTTTTTCATTTTTAGGGTTTTTCGATAGACAACAGTCAATAATCGTTAATCAAGTGACAATCTTATAAAAATGACCATAAACATAAGTCGTCGAGTCAATGCACTTAAATAGAGAGTAGAGAGTATGATGTAAATTTATTTAAGAAATTATCAAATTTTCGATACACAGCAAAAATAAGTTTGAGTCAAAAAATAATTAAATAAGTGATCACAAAATGCATTTATTTTTCTCAAGTGTTTTTATGACAATATCTTGAATTAAAAAATGTTTCACGTGGAAATCAGCTATTGCCTATTATTCATTTTTTTTCACAGCTGTACTTATAACCTAACCACTTTGTATATGAACGTCTACATCAACATTTGATTTAAAACAATTACATCTAATGACTATGTATGGTGAAATGGATTATATAAACTATAAAAGTATTATACGATACAACCGTAGGGATTCATGTTTTACAACACAACATGTTTTCCGATATAGGTAATACTTACTACTCGTTATGACTTATATAGTAGGTTATACCTTTAAACATTTGTAATACCTATAGCTTAGCGTATTTACTCTATAAACGTGAATTCACTTGAAATTAAAAATCGAGGAATACTGAAAAATGTATTTTTCATAATTTTGATGAGACTCAATATTTCATAACCAGTCCAAAACATAAAGCACATGTTATAAAAGAGTGTCTATTGAATACTTGAGAGCGTGGAATAGTTAATATTTATTAGTTGTTACTTCTTAAGTCGCATCAACGTTTTTAAACAATCTCTTTAAATGTAAATATTATAATTATATAATTTATGTTTTGCTTTGTGTCAAGACTAAGTTCCAATAGTTTCATATCACGTAGTGCACTACCGCACTAGTGTATATTAATGTTGTACATATTAGTTTTTCACTCGATATTAAAGCATAGGTATTTTAAGTCATAGGGAATAATGGGAAAATACCGGTCACCTCCAATGCATTCAAAATTATGTTGAGCACACAAAAAGGTCAGAAAGACTAATTTATTCTTATCAGACCGATATTATCAGAAACTGTTTCCACGTTCAAATGTGTACAATAATTAGTTCTTAGGGTTAATGTATTTAAAAAAAAATGTTTTCTCGTAATCTCAATTAAGATTAAAATATTTATGGTAAATTTCTTCTTTGTAGATGTACAAATAAAATAAAATATGAAGATTATGATTGTAAATTCAAATCATCTAACAGTAAGATTTATCGATTAAACAATATTTTCTTATTACTAGTCAATAGCTATTTATTGCTATATACGTGCTAGTCTGTGTTTCGATTATTGCTTTTAAAAAGACAAAAATTTTTGGATGTGGAGAATAAAAGTTTGAAGAAAATGAAGCGTGAAAAGCTTCACACGTATAGTTGTACGTTCAGAACTTATTGAATTAGACACCTACAGTATCGGAGGGAATGTAGAATTAGATGAAGTATAGTTTTATATGCGTGACCGCCACTAGCCAGTACTCCCAAGGGGTAGGGCCGTAAGGAAAATACTGGTCAATTGCATTTTAAATAAAAAAATAAAAATAAATATTTTTAGGTAATGTTTTGAAAATATGTTTATGCATCCATTTATTGTAAAGGCTAACATAACATTTAGAATTTTAGAACCTGAAATTTAACAATTCCCAATATCTCCTAATCATAACTTTTTCGCAGTTTTTACAAATTATCTTTGAGCTAGGTTTATTTCTAGTGGGTATAGGTGCAATAAAACCTAAAAGTGTTTCACGCCCAGAACAGGTCACTGGTTTTGTGATTGGTTGCAGACAGCTATGGTCACACGTGACGTTTAGATTTTAATTTTAAATACTTATAAACGCATCGATTATCAGATGAATGGTAGACCGCAGACGTGAGACTCACTCTCCTACACTAATAAATCATGAGTGTTGTATTGACAACTTTCAAAATTGATAAATTAATAATCTAATTTCGATGTTAAAAATGCATTTGTTCGACTAAAACCCGGTAGAGGAAATATTCAATTTTATATTAATTATAAACACTTATTTTATCGAACCCAATGTTTTCGGAAAAATACAAATACCTATGTATTTGTATTGTAAGTGACTGCAAAAATCTGCAGTAAAAAACGGCCAAAAATGCACCTAGAACATTATTGTAGGGGAAATATCTCATATACCTACCACTCGATCAACGATATGCTTTATCTATAATATTGGCGTCGGTGGACCGTTTTATTTATTTTTTTCAGCATAACGCTCAGCGGCCATGTCATTGCAGAATAACCTGTACGATGACGACGGCGGCGGTGGAGGCAAGAGTAGTCAGATGAATTTGACTGCGGGAAATGCGTGGGACAACGACTTCATTATGCCCAAACGGGACCCTCTGTTCATAGTCGTGCCCATGACCATCATGTACTCGGTGATATTTGTGACGGGTGTGATAGGCAACTCGATCACCTGCATGGTGATCGCCAAACACAAATACATGCACACAGCCACCAACTACTATTTGTTTAGTTTAGCAGTATCCGATCTCATACTGCTGGTGTCCGGGTTACCGCAGGAAATGTGGTCCATTTGGAACAGGTGAGTGATAACGACGCACAGAATTTAAAAATCAATACAAATCTACTGCATTAGATATAAAATATGTAAATCTAATATGAGTTTATGACATTATTAGATTTTTGTATGAGGTTATATACTTGTATAATATTATATTATACCAACGAGAAACTAATAAATACGTTTTTTTTTTTCATGCCATTGCCACATTATTACCTATTCAATATTGAATGGTGAATTTGTGATCAACTGTGTTGACTTTGAAATTGTTTCAGCTTTCAACTATTTAGCCTGCAGGTTATATACCTAACAGCCTAACCAGTCAACCTTTACATAGGTGTCGTAGGAACTTAACTATATATAATTATAGTTACTGAGTCTTAAACAACCGACGGTATTAAAAAACCTCTCATCCTACAGGTTTTGGCACAAACGAGGAGTGTACATAAATATATGGATAAAATATGTACGATATGTTGGTGGGTGGGTGTGGATGAGGACAGGGATATCCAGAATGCGATCTGATTAAATTTTTATGTGGAAAGTTCTTAATTTCTTTGTGAAAATAAATGATTGAGAATAAGTGTTGAAAAAAATCTCAAGTCTAAAATACATCTTAGGTAAATACGTTCATGGCTTATTGTTAAATTATAACCTTTTTTGTACCTCAATATCTTCCGGAGCAATCGATGTATATAACCTTTTTGAGCAGTATGATTTTTTTTTATTTTCACCTGCAATTTCTGGCGCAATTGACAATTGACGTATACTTTGGTGAGATATTTCAACTTCGATAATAATACTGAACACGATGAATGAAAAAAACGTACCATAATAGATAAAATGTATAGTTCCAAGTCATGTTTTCAATTTTCAACATTTTCAAAAATTGTTAAATATGACCTTTTTTCTCCGGACATTAAAGAACGGTCATCATTTTGGGAGTTTTGAGGACACTTCGTAATATGTTTAATATAGACAATATAGTATATTTACCTACTTATCGCTGCATCCAAATTGCATGTCAAAAAACAAAATGTCCAAACTGCATGCCGTCTCTTTGAGTTGTCTATTCGAATTGCACGTTGTGAATCACATATTTATTTGTGATAACATGCACTTATGTACACAACTTAAACATTTTTTTGGACTTTAATTCGTAATTTAAGATTTAAAATAAAACAATACTTTTCCAAATTTCTAATTTATTATTAATATTACTATTAAAAAATGCTATTACTATATATCATTATTCAAAAAAGATTTTCCAGTATTAATATTACTGTAATATATTCTATGCCCAAAATATCAAAAAAAAACCACCAAATATTAAAATATTATTATTTATTTGAAATAGGTACCATGTAAAAATGTAAAATAAAAATTGATCACCCTAAACTACAGTGGTGTTATTTAATATTTATAATTGACAGTGTCACCACCTACAATATTTAAACATTTTATGGTAATGTAAAAAAAGCCCGTTCCTTCAGTGGAAAAGTAAGTTATTTTGTTACTTTATTCGGACATATCCCTCCAAGAGACGGCATGCAATTAGGACATTCTAATTTATATTAATTTTTTTGGCATGCACTTTGGATGCACCGCTACTTATGCTTATGTCATGTTACTGACGGAAACCTGTCGAAAACTGCTTACCTCTATACCTTTTTGTTTTCCTTGTTATCCTGAACCGGGGGAAGAACTGGTGTTGGTATTCCTCTCCCCCGGTCAAGTGCACTTCCCCTATCGCTAGCTACCTCTATACTTATGCTGTTTATTATGATTTATGATAATATTATAGTCCGTGTTGCAGGCGATATTTATCTCAAATTCTATAACCAACTATGGACGTAGTTAGCTTTGGATAAAACGTAATGTTATTACAAATCTGCAGTCACTCAGATGGAAATTATCGGTTATCGCGTGTGTCGTGATTCTTCGAACGTGAATGATAGACCTTTTCATATGCGCTGCATACCACATAGAATTATGTGTATTACATTAACTACTCGGCTGTCTTTATATTATAAGCTGTGTAATGTATTTAAGCCTGAAATTTGTTATCAAAGACGTGTATATCTTTACAAAATATATATGAATGTAACATTCCTCGTGTATACTGACTGCATAATATATACCTGCAGATTAAGATTAGGTAAATTAAACAATATACTCTACATATTATTTGTACCCCTTTGATAATAAACTGTATGCCAAAACATTAACACGAAGACGTCCATCTGGTTAATATTATATTATTTTATACGTATCTGCAGTGGTGCAGTATACTGTATAATACTATAATAATTTTCGTACGATTCGTCACAAGCGAATAGACTTAACTGCGCATATATAGGCCTTATATGTAACACATCAAGTGGCTCAGTTTCAAGCGTAACCTCCAATAATAATATCATATTTCTCATTGACATAATTGTATTTAAAATGAAGCGATTGAGATGGATTACATATTGGTACACTAACATACTAACATACTAAGAAGGTACAGTTACATTGAAACAGGGACCAGGAAATCCCAGTTGAATAGGTATTGATATAGCGATAACCAAATTAAATATTTAATACATACGTAATATCATAGGAATCTAATCTATTGCATTTATATGTTCTACACCCTCACCGAAGACAATAATTTCATTCACAGAGGGGTAGGTAAATATTAGAAGTTCTCCCTTCACTGCTTTCATTATTTAACTACGCCTACCTATAATATTTACTCATTATACTCCAATACTCCATGGGTTCAGTTCGAGTTTAAAATTAGATTTTCTCTTAATTTTTTGAAAAGGAAAAATTGCAATTGTGACAAACTAAAAAATCGATTGCCCTTGGAAGAATATAATCGCGAGGACTGAGGAATTACGACATATTTTATTGTCTATGGCGATCGCGTGTAACCGTTGGACTATTATAGATGGGTCGATGGATGTCTACAGTTTATTTTTTTTCATAATTGTACTACAAGTTATAATGGTTGGTTTACAGTTTGATATTTTAAACAAGCGATACATCTGTAGTATGTTTCACATTGTTATCCATTTCCACATTTAAACAATAAACGCACTTTATCTGACGACAGTAAACTCTTTTGAAAATATTTAGACAGCGACTGTCGGAGAACCGAAACAAAATTAACATTCTGCACGAAATATAAACATAAATCAATAATATTGTTCAAGTGTCAGCTTACTCAGTATACACGGTTAACTTGAAATAACTCGTGTACAATAAACGCGTTGATAATGATTTACAGATATCCATACGTATTTGGCGAAATATTTTGTCAACTCCGGGGTCTGTTTGCCGAAATGTCTGCCAATGCTACTGTACTTACCATAACCGCGTTCACGGCCGAGCGGTACGTGGCTATTTGCCACCCATTCATGGCGCAGAGCATGTCAAAACTTTCCAGAGCCGTAAAACTTATCATCATCATATGGCTGGTCGCTGTATTATTTGCTATACCCCAGGTGAGTCCTATCTGAAACATAATACCAATTATAATATCAAAAGATAACTCTTAACAGTCTTAACACCGATTTTTATGAACGGGAGTACGATATTAAATCAAAAGACTGCAATATGGTCATAGTTATTCTTAAATTTACTATAGTAAAATATATGATGGATAAAAGTAAATTGTACCCAACTAATTGATAAAATTGTACTCCAATAGTTGGTTTTTGGTTTGGTTAAAATTAAATAATTAATTTAAAAGAGTAGTTACTGCTCTGATATTTATTATATTATTAGTTTTGTAGTCATGTAGATCACTGTATTAAATTTGAATTCAATGATATAATATCATAGTATACGAAAAAAGATTCTGAACGAAGACGGTCTGTCATCCTATTCCTATATACCTATTGCCATTGATTATAAACTCTATTATAAATAATATTCAATAATATTATAATAATAATTTTAATCAAGTTTATTTTATTATATTATTAGTTATTACTATTAAAGTAATTTATTTTACTATGATAAATTAGTGAAACAGTGGGTTGAATTAATTTTTATCGAAAACATTTAATTTAATATATTTTAAAAGTTTCAAGTATTGTGTAAATTTTACGAAAATAAAAACTAAAATGGTTATTCCCAGTTTAAATATCTAATTTTGGACTTTTGAATTAGGACTTAAAATATCTATTAAAAAAGACTGCGTTAATATAATTTTTAGATTTTTAGTCACAATATGAAATACTTATGAGGAACACTGTATTAAACATTCAATATTATTTGTTTGTAGCTAATAACTAATATGTATATCTTCAACTTTGAGGATGGTTTCTAATGGAAAATTGGATCTAGTTAGTAGGTACTAGGTACAAAACGATCATAAGGGGTAGAACCAATTGCAAACAATGTACAAGAAAATAATTAATATATACGAGGAAAAGATCAATGGCAATAATCTAAAATTACTCAATTTACAACTACAGTTTGAAAATGAGTTACGTGCTACTGTTGTGCCATACTATAGTGAATTTTCCTAAAGGTAGTATACAAAAAAATCTATGGATATTCTGTTAATACTGAACAGTAAAAATCTTAACTTAAAAAAAAAAAAGGTATTTCTTGTACTAAAAAATTAAAAACAATTTCCTTAAATGATTCCATATTATATGCTATTTTAGCATTTGTCGATCACAATAATAACTTTAGAAAAATATATTGGCGATGGTTCCAAGTCAGATTAACATGCGCGGCACAGTATCGTTAGGCGTTATGTGCGAGTTATTTTAGAAGCCGTTTGATTAATGATTTCGATCGACAGTTAACAATTAGCCGAAGTACCGCTGCTATGGTCGCGCAAAGGGATGAACTACAAGTTACAACGCTTGTGGAATTTATAAAATATAAATTCAAATTTATCTGGTCGAAATATGTCTTTTTTTTTTTTTTAGTGAATAAGTCATATTTTATCACTCTCTTTGTTATTTTGCAAAAATACCCTTCTCTAGTTAAGGTTGACAGTATCTTCTTTAGTATTTAGCATTATTACAACATTCACTATTGTTGTTGTGTTTGATATCTAATTATCTCAGATAATCTTTGTATACCCCTATTATTATAAGCCTACAAAGTTTGGAGAAAATCCCTTTAGGTTGATAATTAATTGTCGTCGGTATCTATTAGGTGGATCATTTCGACACACAGCTGGTTGTTTATCCATTTATACTATACATTTCTTCCACATAAAAACACAATGGATGGGTTAATTGTGTAGGTTGAATGTTGTTAATAGTTCTATCATTTGTCTAATATAACATTACGATCAAATCTACGAGCCGATTTAACGGGCACTATATATTATTTTATAATTGTACAGGTGTTTCGTTCGTAAATTCGTAAGATTTTATTTTATTTAATATAACATGTTTGTGTGTTGTAAAAAATAATATCGTGCAATGAAAATCGTTCCTACTATATTAAAAACAAGTATGAAAAACTACAACATTGTGTGCAAAAATAATATTTTGTTGTATGTTTTGAGTACCTATTTTGTTCGCTGATTTATATTAGCTCGTAACGAGTTTTATCATGAAATTATATATTTTATATAGGTACAAAGTACTTCAAACAAACTTATTTATTTCTATTTTAAACTGCACTATCAATCCCTATTTTAATTACTTAAAGTATACAATTTTTCTTAACCCAGAATGGAAAGATATTGGTTGGTAATTTTAAAATATATATTGTTGTTTTAAACAAATAACTTAACCTTTCAAAAATTATGTTTAACTGTCAAAAACATTTATTTTAGAATGATTGAATAAAATTAATCATGCCCACATTCTTATGTACTTGCTTGTCATTTATGACTCGTGACTAACATTTTACAACTACACAAAACATAATTTAAGCTACAGTCGTTATATATACACAATAATATTTTGAAAACTTTACGTAAAGGCTATATATTATAATTAAATTGCGTTATCATTGTGTTCAGTTTAAATTATTAGTATACATTTCTAAGTATGCGTGATTAAATTGATTTCACCGTTTTAATAATTTGTTTCTTCTATAACGATTTTCAATTTATAATAAACACAGAAATATTTTTACTTCAAGTAAAATCATATTTGGCCATTTTTACTAATTGGTTCAAGCAGACTACCTTATATTAGCTAAATTATGTATTAAACTATGTCACTAGAATAAGTGATAGAATACGTAATAAATTGTATATTTTTTTAGTACTTTAACTACTTAATATAATTTAATTTTAATTGTAATCACAATTTTGTAGATTGGCGCTCGGTTTCAGAAAATATTTTTCATATAGATGTTTTCTGGATTTAAAATATCTGAATTAAATTTGATCTATCTTTTAATAAAAATCCTAGATACTTCATCTACTAGATAAATTAGATAATCTGTGTTCTGATAATCTGACACATGTTTATCTTGTACCTATACGTGTTTTTTCACAAGACACAGAAATGGTATCGGAATACTAGGCTGCGTTAAACATTTTATACAAATTGAAAAACACAGATTTTCCGATTACATGTGTTAAATGTTCCATGGCAATACTGCAAGCTTTTCTATCGAAATCATTATTATTCAAAAGATTTTTAGCAACCGACATTTTCGGTTGTGATGAGTACACTTTTATTGAAAATACAAATATACAATAATACAAATGCAATCGAATCATCTGCTTTAATTTATGTAAAATAATTGACTTTATAGGAATCATTCACCTCATATTGATTTAAAAAGTGTTCACTTTTTTTAGTCAAGATATTTAATTAAGTTGTCAAGTTACGAAGTGTCGACAGTTTGACACCGGTTTTCAACTTACAAATAAAAATTTGGTTTTTTTTATTCATTAAAATACTGTTCATTTCTTGAAAATATTTATAAATTTATAATGTACCTAATCAATATTCTATAATGACCGAGTTCAACTGATGCTTGATTAGTATTAAGATAACAATCATCCTTATTGTCAATTTATACTTACTTTATTAGCTTCAAAACAAGGAGCCAAAAAACTTAGTTTAATTTTTATCCTTAGCTCGATGGAGGCTGAATTCAAAATAATTGTGTGATAGGCAAAAATAACAAGTCCGTTTATTCCTACTAAAATCCGTCGTAATATCAAATCCTCAGGCGTTGCAATTCACCGTCTCGTCGTGGAACGGTTCGTCAGAACTGATGCAGTGCAATATCCGGAGCATACTTCTGATGAACACAGGCATCGAACTGTCAACCGTGTCGTTCACGCTGTCCTCGCTGCTGTTTTTCTTGCTGCCAATGACACTGATAACCGTACTTTACGCACTCATCGGACTCCGTCTCCGGCGCTCCGATAAGCTGAAGCGAACCATCACAGTACGATCGACCCACGGCGAGAAAAAAATGTCGTCGCCCGAGTACAGGGCCAACTCGTCTCCGAAAGTCCTCAAAATGCTCGGTAAGTACTTGAGCATTTCTATATTATCATGGTATAATACCAGTACATACATATTTATAACGATATAGATTATAGGTAAACCTACCATTAATTTCGTGTCATAAACATAGGTATACATCATTAGGCATAAGTATATCCGGATGTGTAAAAAAAAAGTTAGCCTTTTAATAACTGTTTAATGTGTATGAGTATGTACGAAAGTACTTAGTATTTATTGTTGATATTTTTAATAACATTATCGCTATAAGAGTATAATATAATCCTTAGGGCTTAGACCATTGATTGTGCAATCTAAGTATTATATTATACTATAGGCACTTATGTCTTATAGCGATAATGTAATTACGAATATCATCAATGACTACTTTACTTTGACATTTACTACTAATACACATTAAGCGGTATGAATAACATAAAAAAAATCTGTGACAATTTTATTTTTGTATTAGGTCCGTGAAGTTAGCGGAAAAATGTGAGCAC